>NC_054706.1:78590590-78615096 GCF_016097555.1 Gigantopelta aegis | reverse complement strand
CTTCTTACTGTGAACGTAAACAAACGGTAGGGTTTATTTAAAAAAAAGGTGAAATGACACGACTTAATAAAGACAACGACTCACAGGGTGAGAGTATTTATTTTCTGTCTATCATTTTTGAATGACGTCAGTCAGAATGAATGACGCATACAGAACAACTGCTTCCGTGTTTAGAAACACTTTCAATGTCAATTGTTATTTATTTGAAGAAAGAACGATTTTCAAAAAGTACCATTTGTTAAACGTTGTCCAGCACTGCAAACACATAGTTCTTCAAACTAAATCAGAATAAGAAAATTAACTTACAATTTTCAAGTCTTGATCCAGTCGATTTCTAACAGTGACAAAAATCTCTCACAATGATCCAAATGAATCTTCTTCTAACAATGACGAAATATCACAAACGAATAACAATGACGTAGTAGATCCAATAATAATAGTTTTCGGCGAGCGAATGATAATGAAACCGGATCTAGCCTTTTTATACTCTTCGTGCCAGTCTAAGTAGGTCAGGGGTCGGTCTAAGTAGGTCAGGGGTCGGTCTAAGTAGGTCAGGGGCCGGTCTAAGTAGGTCAGGGGCCGGTCTAAGTAGGTCATGGGCCGGTCTAAGTAGGTCAGGGGCTGGGTCAGTAGGACGAGGTCACGTGATGTCATCAAGGTCACGGAAAGTAGGTCAAGGTCACGGAAAGTAGGTCATGGGGCCCAACAGGCCTGGGTACTACTCACGTGTACACCTCGGCGTCTACCTTGTTCTACACTCTACTTACATATATTTCAGACTATTTGAACACGTGTACACCATAGATTGCAGACTCTTTGGTAACGTGTACACCTCGGCGTCTACCTTGTTCTATACCTAGATTACATATATTTCAGACTATTTGAACACGTACACCTTGGTGTCTACCTTGTTCTATACTCAACTGGTCTACGTGTACACCTCGGTGTCTACCTTGTTCTATACTCAACTGGTGTACTGAACACAACGGAATGAGGCAAGTGTGTAACGAAAGGATACCAACTACTTTTAATTTCCTACCATAATTATAGGTTTTTAATTTAATGTGTCATTGTGACTGACATGTATACACGACCGTTATAATCCTGTCAGTATTATACTGACTAGCTATTTGGACATCATAAGTAGTATAGGGGCATGCCGGATGTCATGACCTACTTCTCCGTGACCTTGACCTTGGTATGAGTCATAGGTGTGGTGTCATAGTCTGACCTTGGCCGTGACCTTGATGTACTTGACGGCTGCGACCTTGGTGTAAGTCATAGCCTTGACGTACTTGTTGTGTGACTCATGGCTTAGCTTTGACCTACCTAGGGGGCAGTGACTGGTAGGCAGGCGCACGACCTTGGCACAGGTGTGTGACGGACTTCCATGAACAACCGTGTCCCTGACCTACTTAAACTAGTCCTGTTGTGTCCTTGGGACTGTCCTCCCAATTACTGTCCTTGGCCTAGTTACGACTGGCCTTAACCTATGTAGGCTCGTATTTGGATATAAAAAGGGGTTGTTTTGTTAGTAGCGTCATTCGCTAGCCGAAAGTTCTATGAACGAGATCTATTTTCGCTTTGGAGTTTAAAGATATTCTGAAAGAAGACGATGGCATCAAAACATTCAAATTCATGTCAGAGCCACGGACAGAGTGAAAGAGCGCGACGTCAGCTAGAGATTGGAAGTAACGTTATGGCCAAACCATGGCACCAGGAGCTGTTAATACACATCAGATGATTTGGAAATGATACAGGGAAAACATTCCCCACCAAACGAGACATCACTCTAAATCTAAAGCAGTGGGTTGAACTGTGTGGATGTAAGGGTCAGATAGAGGAAACGTTTTCAGCCTTGAAACAAGGGAAGGATGAAACATTGTTCAGACACCTTGGAGCCAATGTTCATGCTAGTATGTATAAGAACTATGTGGGGGTGGACCTGAGTCAGTGGTGGTGGTGTGATGAAACGAAATCTGTGAAGCCTTCGAAGAAAGGATTTTTTTCTATCTCTACCTCAGTGGAAGAAACTGAAAAACAGTTTTGAAATTATAAAAGACTGTTCCGGAACTGAATTCTGTTATACCTTTTGCCATGCAGGATGATCACCAAAACCAGCTGGGATTCATACAGTGCTCCTTCTGCAACCCCAACGAGTGTCACCAGTGGTGAACGAGTGTGACAAACATTTTATTTTGGATGAACTCGAAGGTATAAAATAATGGATTTGTGGTTTACACTTCATTTGCTTTGTGACTGTGCTAAGAGAACAGACGTGTTTTATGATTCTGACATTCTTGTGTCTTGTTGCACTATCTGGAACGAAGAAAATGGCATCAGAATATTCGAGCAGTGTTAGTAGTAGCAGCAGCAGTAGCGACGAGGACGGCGCCTTGGTCTGCAAATGTTCAGAAAGACATACAATTAAATGTAAAAGAGTGACTACCAAACAAGATGAAAAGAAGAGTACTCATTATATATACTACTCAAAAGAATTTAAGGGTCAAAAATTTATAACCAAATAAGTTTCAGAGTGTATTAGATTGATGATGTAAACTACACCAAATTTTTTATTTATTGTTCCATATTTACAAAAAAACCACAAATAAACGTCACTGTATACAAGAAAGTCACATGACATGCTGTTAAAGTTGAAGGTTGTCAAACATGGATTTTACACATTAGAACATTCGTTTAATAGTGTGTGAATCCACCCCTGGCGCGAATACACTCGACACATCGTTGCCTCATGCTGTTGATCAGACGTCTGAAGAACTCTTGGGAATGGCCTGCCACTCTGCCATAAGAAGTTGACCCAGATCATGAAGGTTGGCCGGAGGGGCATGGTTATCCCGAACTCTCCTGCCTAATTCGTCCCAGGCGTTCTCTATTGGGGCCAAGTCAGGCGAATATGCTGGCCAATCCATCCTGGCGATACCTTGTTGTCTGAGAAAGTCCGTTACCACCCTGGCGCGGTGGGGTCTGGCATTGTCATCCTGCAGAACTGCCCCGCCGCCAATCTGCTGAAGGCCTGGGAGAACCAACGGCCGGATAATCTCATTCAGATAGCGGATTCCATTCAGATTGCCATCCACCACATAGAGGGGGGTCCTGTGGTGGATAGAGATGCCGCCCCACACCATGACGCTGCCACCACCGAACCGGTGACGTTGTCTAACGTTAACGTCAGCGAAGCGCTCCCCAGGACGTCTGTAGACACGAACCCGACCGTCGTTGAACTGGAGACTAAACCTGGACTCATCAGTGAACATCACTCGACCCCACTGAACACGTTGCCACCGCAGATGAAGCGTACACCAGTGACGTCTGGCCGTTCTGTGACGTGGTAGGAGTGGTGGTCGAACAGCCTGGCGACGGCAGCGTAGATTATTGGCTCTCAGACGATTGCGTATGGTTTGATCAGACGATTGCGTATGGTTTGATCAGACACTCAAGTTCCAGTCGCAGTCCGCAGATTGTCACGTAATCGGCGTGCAGTGGTTGTGCGTTGACGTACAGCCATATTGGTGATGTAGCGGTCCTCTCTATTTGTAGTGCTTCGGGGTCTTCCCGAACGTGGACGATTTCGAACAGAATTCGTTGCTTGGTACCGTTGCCACAGTCGGCCAACAACACTCTGACTGACACCAAGTCTCAGAGCAACACTTCTTTGCGTATTGCCATCCTGAAGCCAAGCAATAGCCCTTCCTCGATCTTCGATAGTCAGTTGAAGTCGTACCATTGTCGAATTTGGAGTGTGCACCGTACAGGAACGCAAGCTCCAATTATACGGAAATTCAGCATTGGGAACATGGAATACACGTGCAAAGCGTGCAAATGAAGCGCTTTGTGAAAAAGCAAGTTATTGGCACTTAGCAGACCTTTCGCTTTCGCCCTAATTTACGTGAAAATGTAAGCATGTTTTCACCATTAGAACTAGTCGACAGTGTCAATGACAGTGGATTTTAATTCTTTTATGGGTTGCTTAGACCCACTTTCGTCAAAATGGAACAATACCATGCGTGACATTATGGTCTAGCTAATATAATTGACATTCAGAAAATAATGTCGAAAATATCGTCTGACCCTTGAATTCTTTTGAGTAGTATAGATCAAATGGATGCTACACGTGGAATTGGGGATAGAACTGAAGATGGCGAACTCGTGGATAAACCCACAGATCAGACGGATGCTGGTCATGAACCAGATCCTGACAATGATGTTTTCTACTATGATGACGACGAATGCACAGATGCAGGTCGTGAGTACGCTACACATGCAGCCTATGAAGAGAATGACTTGTATTCGAGACGTTACTTGTTCTGTCATCATCCCCAAATGAGACATTTATATGCCCGGATGCTGATGTATGCTCGATGGCCCATACAATTACGTCAAAAACCCAAGGAACTCGCCCAGGCCGGTTTCTACTACACTGGAAACCCACGATGCCATCATGTGCTTCTGCTGTGGTCTATGCACCTGTCGATGGAAGAAGATGGACGATCCAGTGATGGAACATTACACTCTCTCTCCAAGATGTCCCCATGTGAACAATGTGTAACATTAGATATTTTCAAACACGTGTGAGACACCTGTATGTTTTTGACATAACTGTTTTGTCATACATTTTTGTGTACTACATTTCTGTTTTTTTTGCAATAAATTTTGTGTTGTATCTTTTGAATTTGTTGTTTATAAATAGCATGACGTTATGACCTATAGGTCAGTTGGGAATCATGTCTCGTGGGAACGGTACCTCAAGTCTGTTTACTATGATGTAAAACATCCTGGGAGTTATGCCAGTCCTGTTAAATTATATCAAGCTGTCAAAGCAGAGGGGAAATTTAAAATTCCTCTATAACGTATTAAGAAATGGTTGAAAGGTCAAGAGACCTATACCATGACACATCAAGCAAGACGTAATACCTATGTTGTGGAAGGTATAGACAGTCACTGGCAATCCGACCTGATGGATATGGTCAGTTTGGCTAAATACAATGACAGGGTGAGATACCTCATGGTGATTATTGACCTGTTCTCCAGGTATGTGTGGGTTCTACCACTCAAGTCGAAAACAGGGAAAGACGTAGTAGAAAGAAATGTTTTATTTAACGACGCACTCAACACATGCTATTTACGGTTATATGGCGTCAGACATATGGTTAAGGACCACATAGATTTTGAAAGGAAACCCGCTGTCGCCACTTCATGGGATACTCTTTCCGATTAGTAGCAATGGATCTTTTATTTGCGCTTCACACAGGCAGGATAGCACAAACCATGGCCTTTGTTGAACCAGTTATGGATCACTGGTCGGTGCAAGTGGTTTACACCTACCCATTGAGCCTTGCAGAGCACTCACTCAGGGTTTGGAGTCGGTATCTGGATTAAAAATCCCATGCCTGACTGGGATCCGAACCCAGTACCTACCAGCCTGTTGACCGATGGCCTAACCACTACGCCACCGAGGCCGGTCTTAAGACGTAGTAGATGCTTTGACAGAATTCTGGAAATCAAGTCTAGAAAGCCCAGACTGTTTCAATCTGATTCGGGGTCAGAATACAAGAACCACAGGGTAAAAGCATTGTTAAGTAACATGGCATAACGCAGCTGTTTACTCTCAATGAAACCAAAGCAAGTTATGCCGAACGGGTCATTAAAACCAAAATGTGTCCGTATCGCTACATATTAAAAAAAAGTACATGGATGTCCTAGAAAAAGTCGTCCATAGCTATAACCACACCAAGCATCGAATGTTAGGTCAAACACCAGCCAGTGTCAACCAAACGAACGAAGGAGAGGTCCGTCTGTCTCAGTACCTGATCAAAACTAAAAAGATAATCCACAATAAGAAAGTTTACCTTTGACATAGATGACAAAGTAAGAGTCAGTCATCTTCGGGGCACCTTTGATCGAGAATACCAAGAGAAATGGTCTGGCGAAATATACTCTGTCAAAAAAAACCCGCATAGGTGATAGGGAAAGAAGAAAAGTGTTTTGATTTTACAAAATATCTTCTTCTTTTTTTACAATGTTGCTGAATGACCATGTTTGTTAATGTTCCTGGAATGGGACAGCATGCTCAAATGCACCCTAAAACAAATTTAATGTATGGTCAGATTTTGACGAATGCACGTGAAACTCGGTGAAAAGATTGGGGTAGTGATGGGTATTTAAAGCTGCAATGCTCGCAATGATGCCTCATTTTCATTTCGACGTAGACGAGTTACAAGATGCCAAGACTAAGCCTGCCGAATCGAAACACTGCAATAGGCCGCCTCCAGTTAGGTGAATCGCAGTCAGCAGTCGCACGCTACATGAACGTCCATCAGAGCACCATTTCACGTCTCTCGGATAGGTACCAGCAGTTTCAATCAGCTGAAGACCGGCCCAGAAGTGGAAGACTTCGCATAACAACTGCAGCACAAGATCCTACATCAGGGTTCTGCACTTGCATCACCGATCTGCCACAGCAAGGGTGTCTGCACAAACCAATCGAAACCGACTTCGAGAAGCTGGTTTATGGGCTAGGAGATCGTATGTTGGCCCCGTCTTGCGACGTCAACATCGACATTTACGTGTTCGCTGGTGCACGAATATACAGGGGTGAAACTTGGGGAAACTGGTGGCGAGTATGGTTCAGCGACGAGTCATGTTTCCTTCTACAGCGTCGTGATGGACGACAACGTGTTTACAGACGCCGAAATGAACATTTTGCCAACAGCTGCGTCACCCAAGTTGACAGATTCGCTGGAGGGAGTGTCATGATGTATGGAGCCATCTTGTGTTCGTACAAGGCAACCTGACAGCTGTACACTACCGGGATGAAATTCTTCGCCATCACATGCTTCCCATTTTGGATCGACAGAGAGAACTCTTTTTGCAGGTCAATGCCAGGCCGCATACGGCACGTGTAACAATGGATTTCCTACAGAATAAGAACATTAATGTGCTGCCATGGCCATCAAGATCGCCAGATCTCAGCCCCATTAAACATCTATGGGACGAACTGGACAGACGTGTACGGCAGCATAACCCGGAGCCTTAGACGCTTCTGCAACTGCCGCATGCACTGCAGGGAAAATGGGCTAGGATTCCACATGCCCGGATTCAGACACTCATTCAGTCTATGCCAAGGAGATGTCACGCAGTGATTGCTGCTGCTGGTGGCCACACAAGGTACTGATTTCAGTGCCCTCGTGCGACGTCGTTTGGTGACAAAAACACCTCCACTGCCGTCAGTCCATAGCAAGAAGATTGTCACATACTCATGTCAAATTTTACTGTGATACGATAATAATGAAATTATGCCACTTTGTATTCAAGAGATAATTCGATGAATATTTCGCCTATGCGTTTCTTTTTTGACAGTATATTTACCATTGAGAAAAAGATACTGGTCTCAAGGTAAAGACTTGTACAAATTAAAGGACTGGGGTGGTGATGCCATCGAAGGGACATTCTATGGAGCTGAACTTCAAAAGGTGACAGAATCCTGATCAACTATACCGTATCCAAGATATCATTAAAAAAAGAGAGAACTCGTAACAAACAGAAGTGTTGGTGAAATGGCTTCACTGGCCTAAGAAGTACAATTCGTGGACTCGAGAAGAAGACGTTCGATATCAGACAGTATAAAAGGCATCAGCACATGTTTGACTTTTCATTAGCATGTTAGAAATTGTAGAGACACAACCTATGTCAAGAAGTCATTCCTGGACATCGTTTGGTAAACGTGTGGCCAAATCGGAAACCGTTTTTTTTTTCTCAGATCATCGTATTCGTAGTGGTGATTACGTGTGTCATCAACTTATCTCTCGATCAAGGTAATTCTAATTTGTGGACAGCACTACTCAGCAGTAGCTTGGGTTATTTGCTGCCAAATCCCCAAGATCAAAACTAATACGCACCATGGATAAGTACATTACCATTCGAAGTACAGACAGCACATCTTACTTTCCCAACAACACACACTGGTCTTTTAGAGTCAGTCTGTATGGCAGACTACACCTCGGTAAAACGTGGGTGGTAGCAGCCACCGAAATCACCATTCAGAACTGGGACGTCTCAAGAAAATCAGACTGTCGTGACATCTACGTGTGTTCCAACATCTGCCACAGCTCACATGTTGAAGAAAGAAAGGAGCCTCTTTTGAGACGCATCTGTTTAATGGGGAATAAAAAAAAAGGTCATTTATGTTTCCACAATATCATTACATACCCCTGGGACTGGAAGATATGCAGATCGTCCGCATCTATATACATGATGCAGATGGCAATCCAGCTTCACTTATCACGGGACCAGTGACAGTGACACTTCACGTAAAACCACAACCTTTTTGGTTTTAAAACATGGCCCAATACGTGTTTAAACATTACAGTTATTTAAAACTGATGACGAACATTCACGATTATCAGACGACTCTCGGATTACTGACTGAAATGAATGCAGAACAAATGTTGGCCTTGGTCACGATCGTTCGAGGGTTGCTAGATGAACGTATTAACGTCACAGCAGGACAGAAACGCAGATGTTTACAGTCTAACAACGAGTATCTGAACATGTTGAAAATACCGGTATCACCTGCCGTCATGGATAGAACTAGAAAACGAATACTGAGACAAAACACTCCTTTATTGGCCTTCATTTTGAAAGACAGTCACCTGGATCAGATGAAAGCAAATACCGTATGGTCGGTGGTCACGGATCGCTGGAGATATGCAGTGTAATTTAAGTGACTTTAAGTGACTAATTTAAGTGACTATTAATTTACCAATCAAAATATCGCTGACATGATAGTGACATTATAGCCAGACAAGAAAAGTGGTTTAGTGGTTAAGCCACCGGATTTAAAGCTGTACCTAGGTACTGGGTTCGCATCCCGGTACCGGCTCCCACCTAGAGAGAGTTTTATGAATAAGTTGAGTAGATGTATAGCCATTGCACACGCTCTTCTCTCACTAACCACTAACCCACTGCTCTGGACAGACTGCCCAGATAGCTGTGTGTGTGCCTAGGACAATGTACTTGAACCGTAATTGCATATAAAGACGGAATAAAGTATAAACAGAGTTCATAATGCTCGAACATCTGTTGGCCATAAACACATTACCTTTCATTAGCTTACTGTTGGCAGTCAGTAGCTGTCACGCCAAAAGTGACCGAGGGCTCTTAATCGCATAATTTCCCAACAGAAAACAAAACAGATAATTTTGCATTTGTATTTTCAAAAAAACAAGTGATTACTAGGCCCAATATTTAGTTGTTTTATAAACAGTTCACTGGAAATAGAACAGTTAAGCACTGGTAATGCTGATCAGTTCATATTTAATAACACCAGGCACCAGTTAATTATCAGTCCACCAAATAGAGAACCCTTTCAAACACATGCTAATTGTAGCATATCTGCAAGTCCAGGTCAAGGTCATCAACACAAAGTTGCTTTGTTCTTGCAACCATCTTCGACTCGCCGTCACTCTTGCACCATCTATAAGGCCATCTATATCATCAATCTCAACGGTGACGCAAAAAGCTGCTGGTAACCATCATCACCCCAGCTCACAATAATAAATCTGACCTGACAATAAAAACATGGTAAATAGTACAATTACCACGATTACACCATACTAACATGGCTGAACGCACTGACTGACGGAATTGGGCATATAAACTGGTTTCCACAGAAAATATCTATATCCAGTACTATTCATTGGCAATTCAGCCAATTCTTATTTAATACTATATCCATTAAATATATATCTATATACAAAGTTATCAACTATTAAATTACAATATACAACCGCTTTTACATTAACCAATTTTGACAATTATTACTATAATAAGTATACATACAATATTTACTGCCAAACTATACAATTCCCTAAAAAAATTACAACCTTTTCCTTAATATACAAGTTAAAATAAAATACTTACAACTTAATGCAACTCCAATTATGATATAATATAAACACAGATAAATAACAAAACCATACTTACCCCAATGTTCACAGGAAACCTCTCCACAGTTCCAAATATAACACGTGTCCACACACCACATCACCGCCCGTGCACCGTGTGCACCACAGCTCTAAGTTCTCCTAACAATAGTTCTGACCAGCACTTTTAACCAAGTGTCAAACAAATTGACTAGTCCACAATCACGCTGTGCCACTGCAGACCAAACCATCGCAAATGCTAGGGTATTTGACTGCACGTATGAAAAGGTACCATATGACCACTGCCAGTAAATAGGCTAAATAAAATATTCAAATTATCTACAATAAAATACGGTTGTGACAGTGGCATAGCGGTTAAACAATCGACCTTAAGAACGGTAGGTACTGGGTTCACATCCCAGTAACGACTTCAACTTAACAACTAATCATTAACACCTATCCTGAATAGAGATAACTATATCAACCTCCACTGAGGGGATTCGAACGACAGCCTCTCAGTACGCGAGAGTCCAACGCTCTACCAACTGAGCTAATAAGGACATTACCACTGTCTACTGCCAGTAGAAGCATTTTAGGAAAAATGTCCGAATTATATCAGACCTTCTAGCTCAGTTAAACTGTATGATCCGACTTCATTGCGTAAATGTACAAGAAATAGCAGGCGATTGTTAACCCATATTGACCTTGATGCTACTGTCCACAGCTTGCAGTGATGGGTATGGACGCTGTATCGAGGTGGGGAAGACCGTCAAGAAATAGCAGGCGATTGTTAACCCATATTGACCTTGGTGCTACTGTCCACAGCTTGCAGTGATGGGTATGGACGCTGTATCGAGGTGGGGAAGACCGTCAAGAAATAGCAGCCGATTGTTAACCCATATTGACCTTGACGCTACTGTCCACAGCTTGCAGTGATGGGTATGGACGCTGTATCGAGGTGGGGAAGACCGTCAAGAAAGGGCGCATTGAACTCAAGTGCGACTTGGAAATCTCCAAATGTAGCCTTGTTCCAGCAAAGCGAGGTAAGCCTGACTTTAACGAATTGTTATCTAGTTTGCTAATAGCCTCTATTAGAAACATACTTATCTGCCCTTGTTTTATAGAGCACCAAGCGACCCCAATTAGCCACTAAATTATTTCCGGTGCGTCTACGCTCAAGCCGCTTGCAACAAAGGCCCTTTGTTAGTACTGAACTGAGGAGTAGTTGTCGACTTGTTCTTTTATTTTTTGACGTTAATAAAGTTTTCTATTACTATTATTGTTTGTCAGATTGTGTGCAATCTGCTTCTTTTGCAGAAAAGAAAATGTACAACAAATGTGCTCAACAGAAATACTTATGAACACGTCTTGGGGGGAGGGGACCAACAAAAATGGCTCATTGATGATTGACTTGTTAAAACGGCACCTTAATAAAGTTTTGATATTTGCAAGTAATATGCATGTGTTTGTGTATATATCACTGTGTACGAATGGAAGTGTACATTAATTTGATTAAATGACTAGCTGCGATTCTCTGTACCGCTAGCTGCATTATTAACTACGACCTATGCTGTGTCACTGTCAGACGGACATAGTGTAACGGACACAAGTTATTTAATAGTTACGATCGACTATCTACCTGCAATTATTAATATTATGCACAATCATTAAGCATTCCATAGTATACTCAAAAGAATTTAAGGGTCAGACGATATTATCAACATTATTTTCTGAATGTCAATTATATTAGCTAGACCATAATGTCACGCATGGTATTGTTCCATTTTGACGAAAGTGGGTCTAAGCAACCCATAAATGAATTAAAATCCACTGTCATTGACACTGTCGACTAGTTCTAATGGCGAAAACATGCTTACATTTGCACGTAAATTAGGGCGAAAGGGAAAGGTCTGCTAAGTCTCGAATACAAGTCATTCTCCTCATAGGCTGCATCTGTAGCGTACTCACGACCTGCATCTGTGCATTCGTCGTCATCATAGTAGAAAACATCATTGTCAGGATCTGGTTCACGACCAGCATCCGTCTGATCTGTGGGTTCATCCACGAGTTCGCCATCTTCAGTTCTATCCCCAATTCCACGTGTAGCATCCATTTGATCTATACTACTCAAAAGAATTCAAGGGTCAGACGATATTTTCGACATTATTTTCTGAATGTCAATTATATTAGCTAGACCATAATGTCACGCATGGTATTGTTCCATTTTGACGAAAGTGGGTCTAAGCAACCCATAAAAGAATTAAAATCCACTGTCATTGACACTGTCGACTAGTTCTAATGGCGAAAACATGCTTACATTTTCACGTAAATTAGGGCGAAAGCGAAAGGTCTGCTAAGTGCCAATAACTTGCTTTTTCACAAAGCGCTTCATTTGCACGCTTTGCACGTGTATTCCATGTTCCCAATGCTGAATTTCCGTATAATTGGAGCTTGCGTTCCTGTACGGTGCACACTCCAAATTCGACAATGGTACGACTTCAACTGACTATCGAAGATCGAGGAAGGGCTATTGCTTGGCTTCAGGATGGCAATACGCAAAGAAATGTTGCTCTGAGACTTGGTGTCAGTTAGAGTGTCGTTGGACGACTGTGGCAACGGTACCAAGCAACGAATTCTGTTCGAAATCGTCCACGTTCGGGAAGACCCCGAAGCACTACAAATAGAGAGGACCGCTACATCACCAATATGGCTCTACGTCAACGCACAAACACTGCACGCCGATTACATGACAATCTGCGGACTGCGACTGGAACTCGAGTGTCTGATCAAACCATACGCAATCGTCTGAGAGCCAATAATCTACGCTGCCGTCGCCAGGCTGTTCGGCCACCACTCCTACCACGTCACAGAACGCTTCATCTGCGGTGGCAACGTGTTCAGTGGGGTCGAGTGATGTTCACTGATGAGTCCAGGTTTAGTCTCCAGTTCAACGACGGTCGGGTTCGTGTCTACAGACGTCCTGGGGAGCGCTTCGCTGACGTTAACGTTAGACAACGTCACCGGTTCGGTGGTGGCAGCGTCATGGTGTGGGGCGGCATCTCTATCCACCACAGGACCCCCCTCTATGTGGTGGATGGCAATCTGAATGGAATCCGCTATCTGAATGAGATTATCCGGCCGTTGGTTCTCCCAGGCCTTCAGCAGATTGGCGGCGGGCAGTTCTGCAGGATGACAATGCCAGACCCCACCGCGCCAGGGTGGTAACGGACTTTCTCAGACAACAAGGTATCGCCAGGATGGATTGGCCAGCATATTCGCCTGACTTGGCCCCAATAGAGAACGCCTGGGACGAATTAGGCAGGAGAGTTCGGGATAACCATGCCCCTCCGGCCAACCTTCATGATCTGGGTCAACTTCTTAAGGCAGAGTGGCAGGCCATTCCCCAAGAGTTCTTCAGACGTCTGATCAACAACATGAGGCAACGATGTGTCTAGTGTATTCGCGCCAGGGGTGGATTCACACATTATTAAACGAATGTTCTAATGTGTAAAATCCATGTTTGACAACCTTCAACTTTGACAGCATGTCATGTGACTTTCTTGTATACAGTGACGTTTATTTGTGGTTTTTTGTAAATATGGAACAATAAATTAAATTTTTGGTGTAGTTTACATCATCAATCTAATACACTCTGAAACTTATTTGGTTATAAATTTTTGACCCTTAAATTCTTCTGAGTAGTATATATATATATATATATATATATATATATATATATATATATATATATATTCACTGGCGTAGGAAGCAGGGGGCAAGGGGAACATGTGCCCCCCCCCCCCAACTTATCAGAAATTATGCTTTATAATAGTGTAAAGTGTGTGTATATAAAAGTGTGGCCCCTCCCCACACTTTTTGGCACCTTCCTGCGCCACTAATATATCTGTGTGTGTGTATGTGCGTGCGCGCGCGGCTTGTTTTGTAGGCTATTGTTTATTTGGGGGCAGATTTGTTGTTGCTACTGAGGTTTTCTTTGGGGGGGGGGGGGAGGTAAAATTTTTGACGGCAGGGTATGCACTTGGAATTATTTTTTTGGACTGGCCAATCGGGCCACTCACAGCAAGACGTTTGAATGGCCCGCGACCGAATTTCGCTAAAAAAACAACAACTTACTTAAATTGCAGTTTAAAAACATGTTATCATATACAAACAATAATAGCAACACAAAAGAAGGAAATAGAATTTGTTTTAGTTTTATTACAAACTGTTGTAATTAAATTATAATTATTATGTTGTCACGGGACCCACACAATCAAACATCTGGAATGTTTTACCAAGGCTCGGTCTTGGAATGAATAAAGTGTTTTTATGGCCGTATGACGAGGAATTAAAACAAAATAAAATACTAAGCTGACAGCAAATATAAACAATAATCGCATCCACTAGAGAAATAAACACAAGTTAATCACTATTTACTATCACCATTTAATTATGTTTACTAACAATATTCTACTACGTTATTATACTGATACAGAGTAAATCACTATAATAACGTAGTAGAATATTGTGTGAATATCATACAATAATGTCAGCTAGTATCATTTGTTAATATGAGCCAATATCAAACAGGCCGGAACTACACAGACTCAGAGGACCTATTAAAAGTTTAACCAATAAATACTATTATATTTTGAAACAAGTTAGAACATGTACTTTATCTATTGTTCTGTCAATAATAATAAGTGTGACTGACAACACTCGCACGTGCACAGGCAATGATAGCTGTCGTTGACATCGTTCGTAGTGACGATTTGATGTTTGGTATAGTAGACTCGGTATATTCCGTAAAAAACGAAAACTTTCCAACACAATGTAACTTGGAAAAGCCTCAGGCTCGTAATTCAGGCTCGTATACATGGAATGAATTGTACCAGTACAGTAAACACCTAGAAAACTGTCTTCTGTTATAGGTCTACAAAACGTTTATATCGGTCTGGGATAGATCCCCATCGGCGGGCCCATTGGGCTACCTCTCGTTCCTGACAGTGCACCACAACTGCTATATCCGTCCCGAGCCGTCGTGTGCTGTCCTGTCTGTGGGATGGTTCTTATAAAAGATCACTTGCTATTATTGAAAAAATGAAGCGCGTTTCCTATCTCAGATTACACGTCAAAATGTTTGACATCCAATAATCAATGTGTCCTAGTGGTGTCGTTAAACAAAACAAACAAACTGTAAGAACACGTTTATAGATTGTCAACATTATAGCCGACATTCATGAGTAAACTGTTTCGGCATGTTTTCCCTCCTTGTCCTGACATGGAGGAATAGTGTTGAGCTTGTTGTGGAGGTCTAGCATTGTCTTTTCTAGCAAACCGACATTTGAACCGTTTCTGGTCTCGTGTCTTGTGTTACGGCCGCTGTTTTCTGATGAGTCAACACCGCCGCTGTTTACTGATGAGTCAACACCGCCGCTGTTTACTGACGAGTCAGCACTGCCGCTGTTTACTGATGAGTCAACACCGTCGCTGTTTGATGAGTCAACACGGCCGCTGTTTAATGATGAGTCAACACCGCCGCTGTTTACTGATGAGTCAACACCGCCGCTGTTTACTGATGAGTCAACACCGCCGCTGTTTGATGAGTCAACACGGCCGTCATTGTTGCGATGTCGAACAATTTCCATGTCGTTTTCAGTCTCTTCCTGACTGATCTGGCGGCCCATAGATGTGCGGCTTGTGGTCATGGGTGAACGGCCATTGGCATTTTTGACAATACTGTCGATCTCCATTTGAGGATGACAACGCTTCTTCCCAGTGTAGGAACTGTCCGTCTCGTCGATTTGCAAATTGCCAGTATTTCCTGTATTTGTGTTGAAAACAAAACAAAACTGTAATTCAGTCGTAAATGATATATTAAGTAACACACTTTCTATTCAGTATCCGTTAAAACCGAGTGTTACTCAGAGGCAGATCATAAATTGTATGTCAATGTTGTTAGCTGTTATTCTAATTAAAACAAAAACTTTACTTTCCAAAATCCCCGACTATCACTCACTGTTTATTTATTTTTCAGTCACCCAGCTTTTAGAAATAGAATAAATTGTTTCAGCTTTTGAATTCGATTTAGTTTCGACTAATAAAAATGTGTCGACATTGAGTTAACCTAAATTTGATAAAATCTGTACATGTACCTAACATAACAGGACTCCACATACAGCTATCTGTAGTTGTATGTTATGCCGACATTTATTAGAACTTTACACACGCCTACCTTTAGCTGTTTCGGGTTTTATCAGACGTTGGCTTTCCACATCAAAGACTGTACTGGCCATAACTTGTCTCTTGCGCCGAGAAATTCGTGCGATTACGACTATCAGCACCACGACCAGAATTAAGAACGCTAACCCGAGCCCGAGCATGACAAAGAAAGGCACTTCATAACGGTCAGATGCGCCTGAAAAGAGATAAAGAGTTGTTTTCAATAAAATGACATTGAACATACATATATATAGAGAGAGAATAATACATCAGTGGCCGATATATACCATTTATCTCACAACGAGTTATTTTTAAATGTATCTAACGAGCGAAAGCTTCTTACATATTCTTACTATTTCTTACATATCCTCAAAAACCAGGTTTTAAGCAAATTTTAACATCTTTTTCGGCTAAAAGGTATTTACAGCCGTTGCACTTGTAGCTGACTTACGCTGATGATAGCATAAGGGGGGTTCTACATCAGGAGCCGACTCCTTTTTCAGGAGCCGTCTATTTTTAGAAATAGGGTCAAGGCAGTGCAAGTGTGGTGCAATATCCTATTGTTCTACAAATAGTGCGCGCGTCACCCATACTGACTAGGTCAGATCACTCTATAGTAAATACACGATACCCTTTCAAATCGGATGACAGGTGCTTGCACCTGTGTATTGTATTAATATTGTTTGGCAATGACTTCTTGAATAATTAGAACGAGGGTTATTCCAGTGCATGGTGTTGTGCAATGTCCAGTTGTTCTATAAATAAAGTACGCATCACCGCACCTGCATAGCTAGGTCACGCTGTAGTAAACTAACGCTACGGGCCGAACCGAGTCACGAGTGCTCATACCCTGCTTATTGTATTGACATTGACAATGGCTTCACAGATAATAAGGTCACATTCAGACGTGCTGCAACCCGCTTTTCTATACATTCATTTAAGCGTGTCGCAAATAGAAAATGACACGAATGAGAGGTATTTTTTATATTATGAAAACATTGTATTGTAAGCAACTGTTTACATTCGATATAAATATTACCAACAATTAATTTTTATCTTATTAATCTATAATCATGCCGAGAGAAGGGTGGACAGAATATTTGTTGAATATTTATTTTAATCCAAAACACCCAGCTTCCTTTTCGGGAGTAAAAATAAACTGTATCGTATTGTAAAAAAGGAAGGGAAATTTGATATTAGCTTACACCATATCAAACGGTGGCTTGCTTCACAAGACGCCTACTCGCTTCAGCGATCGTTGCGCTACAAATTCAAAAGAAACAGGCTCGTGGCGAGTGGACTGAATGCACGATGGGATGTTGATTTAGCAGACGTTTCTAATATTGAATTGGATAATGACGGTGTGGAATTCCTGTTGATATCTATCAATGTTTTTACAAGATATCTATGGGATGAACCCATGAAAAACAAACAACCAGAATCTGTCATTAAAGCACTGAAGAAAATAAATGTCACTGCACCTTTACCAGGGATTATAAGATCGGATAAAGGCCGTGAATTCAATAATAAAAAAGTGAAATCATATTTGAAAGATAAAGATATAACATTCTATGTCACTCAGAATGAGACCAAAGCATCATATGCTGAGAGAGTGATCCGAACTCTGAAGGTTGCTATGTACAGATATTTTACATATAAACAGACTTATCACTACCTGGATATTCTACAAGATCTAGTGGATGGTTACAATCATAGACCACACAGGTCATTAAATCAGCGATCACCTTCAGACATCGACGAGCAAAATGAAGCTATGGTGTGGAAAGAGCAGTACATCGATCCTTTGAAAACAAAGCCTAAAACTAAAAGGAAACCTTTTAAATTTAAGGTTGGGGATCAAGTGAGAATTTCTCATTTGAAATACACCTTTCAAAGAGATTATCAAGAAAAATGGACTGAAGAAATATTTATAATAAAGAGGAGATACTATAGAGATGGAATTTCTATCTACCAACTGAAAGATTATGCGGATGATCCCATTGAAGGTAGCTTCTATGAAAAATAGTTACAACAAGTCATCAAAACAAATGATAACATTTGGAAAGTGGAGAAGGTGCTCAAGAGGAGAAAGAGAAGAGGACAAAAAGAAGTGTTTGTCAAATGGATGGGCTACCCTAAAAAGTTCAATAGTTGGATACCAGAAACAGATCTTCAGCAAGTATAAATAGCAACACTTCTTAATCGATCGCCAATGTTCTAAGTTAGATGTGACTATAAAGGGAGAAACAACCAATTAGTATTCATTATGATTTCTGATGTCGTGGTGTCAACACCTATTTAAAAGATGTATCAGTGTCATATTTGCATTAAAAAATATGTCTGGCCCCATGACCTGTCTCGTCATATACAGACTAAACATAACAAAATAAGACAATCCTTTTCACCAGTGGCAGCAGCAGCAACAGCAGCAGCATCTATACCATCATCAGCAGCAGCATCATCTATACCACCACCAGCAGCAGCAGCAGCAGCAGCAATACCACCATCGGCAGCAGCAGCAGCAGCAGCAGCAATACCACCATCGGCAGCAGCAGCAGCAGCAATACCACCATCGGCAGCAGCAGCAGCAGCAGCAGCAATACCACCACCACCACCACCACCGCTAGGTCAAGAGATATCGGGTCCACTTGAAAAAGAAGTGCCTTTTCAGTCTACCATACCTTCCAATGCTGTTTTCGTGGGTCCAAGTGGATGTGGCAAGACTATGTTTATGTATCATATTCTCAAGAGTAGACTCATCAAGCCAACACCTAACAACATTGTATGGTGTTACACCGAGTGGCAGCCCCTTTATGATAATATTCGTGAGACCATGCCCCAAGTTCAGTTTGTGAAAGGTATCCCCTACAACCTACATGATGATACTTTCTTTGATGCACGCAACAACAATGTTTTAATTCTGGATGATCACATGACCGAAGCCAAGGATGACAAACGTATTTCTCAACTGTTTACAAGAACCTCACATCACAAGAATGTAATTAATTTTCTACTACTTCAAAATTTGTTTCCGAGAGGCAAGGAATCACGTGACATTGCTCTAAATTCACATTTTGTGACTCTGTTTAATTCACCCGTAGATAGGCAACAAGTGAACTTGTTTGCAAGAAGAATTTATCCCAACAGTACTGATCGTTTTATGTCTGTGTATGAAGCAGCTGTTCAACAACCGTATGCGTATCTGACTATTGACTTACGACCTTCTACCTCTGATAATAAAAGACTTAAACCCAATGTTCTAAGTACTAGTAACAGTGTTTCTCAACAACCTATAAAAGAACCATCAATTCAGGAATCTCCTCAGTTGAATAGTAGCAGTCCTCCTGTGAACATCAAACACAACACTTTAGACGACGTGACAGAAACGTCTGAAGTTGGTAGAGAATTTAATTATAGTGACACTGAGGATATTGATACAGTTATCAACATGCCTTCTTGTGACGAATGCGGTATTTTGTTTGAGAACAACCATGATCTTCAACGTCATGTAAGAACTTGGTGCCCTGAAAATCAGGGTCAGCTTTTACGAAAACGAGCCAAATTGGATGAAGAACCCATCAATACCGATGTTACAGATTCCAAAGTGGTGTACAAAGAATGGGAAGCTGCAGGTCTGACAGAGATGTGGAAGTTGACCTTGAAAAGTTGTAAAGAAAGCATTCAGGCAAAGAAAGAAACTTATGAAGATCAAGGCAAGTCTGAAAGATGGATTGAAAGGAAGTTACAAAATTTTTGGAAAAAGACGTTCATTGACAGAATGGTTCGAGCCCTACAGTTTGTGACTTATTTCAGTGAAGCACCCTTGTTCATAATCATACTGTCTAAAGTGAAGAATATGGACCCCGAGACGGACCCAGTTATAATCTCTAATAAGATTGAATTGTGGATGAAACCAAATTTCAAAGATATACTATCCCAGATAGATTTTGCTGAAGCTGAGGACTTAGTCAGTGATCAAGAAGAAGAAAATGACGATGATACAGACACTGATTAATAGTTTTGTATATATTTATATGTAAAATACAGTCAAGAGTTTCTCTTTATCTTTGACAAGAATCATAATATATGTATGTTGAGAGAAATAAAATACATTGTAGTAATCAAACATTTCTCTTGTTATTTATTTATTGTATTAAAGTTAAATAAAACAAACAAACAAAAAGGCATTGAACAAGTTAAGTTTATTACAAGATTAAACATTTTGAACAAAATCTATTTTATTAAGAAGGCAACATACAAAAAGGTTAACATATATGCATACATAAAAACCATTATAAGGTATGAAGTGGTTCTCATTTACAATAGACAATATTATGCACATGTGGTCTATAGCTTAATCAATGATTCTAGTAGGAGTACGGTAGTGTCCATGGGCTAGAGTATGGATTCCATCTTCAAGGACATAGCGCTTGTCATCGTATGGAGATAAACTTATCTTGTTGGTGACTACACTAAAAAGCTGATGATTCACACTCTGGATAGTGTTCATGTTATGTCTCATTTGGGAATGTTCAAACAGGCATTTCTTATACATATTATGTCTCAGGACCTTTTTTATCACAGTTTTGCTAACACCTTTAGCTGGGGTTTTCTCTTTCCCCTCATAGAAGACTGAATACATTTTGGGTCTAAGACCAACAAACTCTTCCATGAAAGATCCCCCAAGCTCATCCTTCATTTTACCTAAAACTTTGGCATTAGCAACAGAGTAGAGAGGATGAGAGGAATTGTAGTTGCTTGTGTCAAACAAGTCAACATGTCTCTGAAAATCAGAATAGACATCTTCTGTTTCAATCTCATAACACAGTGAATCTGTATCTGTGAACAAAAGCTGGACTTTATTTCCATACATTGTTTTCATAAAATCATAGTGAAAATCATACATAACGATTTTAGACATGTCTAGAATCGAAAAGCCGGCATAGATAGGCTGATTGAGAAAGATAGTGGCTTTCTTAAGATGAACTGCAGCCAAATCAGGGTTGAAGATTTTAAACCCTTCAAATGTAGGTTTAGCACAGAGTTTTGTTAAACGTTTCTTGGAATTGATAAGCTCCACATTCACATGTTTTCTCACATTCATCATGCTTCGACCAAAGCATGAGTTGTTCATCAACTTAAAGAAAGCTTTATCAGTTTCATTTTTAGACTGCTTTCTTTTCTCGGTGTTGAAATCAATATAGGCTTTCAACCATGGAGATTGTTTAAACTGAATAGCTCTATGGATCTTTGTCAACTTTAATCCCTGTTGGAGATAGAATTGTAAATTTCTGTAATGCAGTACATATTTCTCTTTATCATTGAGGTTTGGAACTAATTTTTTCACAGGCCGACCTGTAAGACAAAGCTTATCTCTCAGCTGCTGTGAGTGAGGAGAAAGCATGTTATCAGTGACTAGCATGGCCTCAGGAGCTAGAGGATAATCACTATGACTGTCATGTAACTCCGTAGGGTACTCTAGATCCACTTCCAAAATATACCCTATGTTTGAATTCTCGGTCACAGTCATTATGTCTAGACTGTCCAAGTCTTTAACCACTGGAAATCTCTCTCAGGGAGGAATTGAGACATGCTGTGGCCATACAAGTTATTGGCATCCAAATACATAAGATAGGTAGAGGGTTCATTTTCATTAAATGTTTCCAGATAATGGTTGTTAGCTTTGGAAAACTTTTTTGATATCATTGAAATCCCCCCTCTTAGACCATGTTCTATCATGAGATGCATGTCCACATCTGTAAGAAGCTCAAGTTCCACACACCCCCATCTTGAGCATGGCGTCCCAGCCTACACCAGGTAAAGTGTAATAGTGAGCACTATCCAGATGATAATAATCCAAACACATATTCCTAAAATGTTCAAATACATCTGCCAAGAGGAGAACGTCTGTTTTCATGTACAGATCATGGTACTCTCCCATGGTTTTCAAGTCAAACGTTGTCCACACCTGATGAGCATGCTCATAATCATCATCCGAGATATCACTGTCAGTGAGAATGTTATAAAATTCAGTTTGAGAGGGGAGATTGGTCATCTTAAACTTAGACTCATCATCCATAAAGTCATAAGGATATACCCCTTTTCTTAGAAGTAAGTTGATTTGCTGCTCATCCGAAAATTCTTTTTTGAGTTGAGTGAATTTAACACTACCCTCTGCTTTCAAGTTGGTAACTAATGTCTCAAGTGATGCATTCAAAACTGAAGGGAGTCTATGAATCGTAAATTACCGACAGAGAATGATATGTATTTTTCCATGTTATTGGCGAGACAGCTAAGTTTTTGTTTCACAGATTTGTCTAAATATTTCATGATTAAGTGGCTATCATATCCCTTCAGGTTGTGAAAAACAACTGGAATAAAAAAACCTCATTAAGATTGCTATGTTTCTCCTTGTTCCTCCTAAACTGATACTGTAAATTACATTTACTGTGTGCAGGACCCCTATAAACTCTACTCAAATGATCGTGATCGCGAACTCTGTCTGACCCTAGCTTGCCTTGACATATATGACAGGTACTAGCAATTCTAAATGTCCTCTCATCTTCTACTGTCAATGTCATTGGCTCTACTATTTGTAAGATTGTTCCAATGTTTTTACTTTCCTCTAACAGATGATCAATGAAAATATTAATAGCATCTGGTCCCCTGTACACAACAGCAGGTTTGTAATACGAAGAGTCTGAGCTAACAACTTTGTAACAAAAGCCAGATGGTTTGTGCTTTTGATAGTGTGTAGTGTGAGAGGAATTGGGATTATTCATACACCCAGGAATTTTCTGAGTGAGTGACTCAAAGTCCGCAAATATTATGAATGGAACCTTAAGCTGATTCTGAACACTTTTAAATTTAAGCCATTTTTTTCCTTTGTAGGCAAATTGATTTTTTGAAGTCCATGGGGAGTACAATAAGGTGTGTGATTCTCTAACAAATATTTTCTACTGAAACCATGAAGACATCGTCTACAGTAGTAATTTGCACATCTATGTCTTGTTCTGTCACCCATTAGCCTACTAAAATGTTTTATCAGACAGAAATGTCTCTTTTCCCCTTGACTCAAAAGTAGCAAATCTATTTCTTATGAAAACGTACAACTGCTGATGTACATGGGAAAAACTTTATCTTTATCATCATACCCAAAGACATTTATAGACATGTCATTTTGTTTTTCGAATTTCGATAGTTGTGATAAGGGAATTGGCATGTCAATTCCATGTACATTTACTTCTGTTTCATAAGGTTGATATTTGCTTACCCTGTTGGCATTATGCTTATACGATACTGGGTGAAGAGCTGCTAAGATAGACCAAACAAAACAGTTCTGATCCTCGTTCTGGATATTGAGTATGGCTTTTTTGTCTGCAAGGACTTTTGGGAGAGGAATGTAGCTACTCCCAGTCAAGGGAGAATACTCGGCGGTATTTACCTCTATAAATATGATGTGATCAATAGCCCACCCACTACCTTCGGCCTAAAATTCTTGTGAGGCAGAGTACAATTTTTGAAAGGTCTCAGCCATCTGTTCATCTATTTCTGAAACATTACTTGTAATAAAATTAGTACTTCTTAGTACGGGTTCGGCTAAAATGAAATCATTATTTTCATCATACTTAATGAATTTAATTTTCAGTGTAAGAAACCACTTAATACCTTTTTTCTCCATTAAGAAATCTTGTAATAAGAAAAAGATATGGGTCTGTTCATCACTTAAAAACTGTAAAATGTCTACATCATTCCCCTGGTTGGGAGACAGTGTAGTAGTAGAGACTGAACCCTCTAGTGCTTCTACCCGTCCTCGACCGACCTGGCTTCTTCTCTCCTCATATCTCTGTCGCCGGTGTATACAGCGGTCGCACTGGTTGACCTGTTCACTATAATACCGCTCGGGTAATGGTCTGTGACATTGTTTACATTCCCGACCTTTTGTTGAACAACCCTCACAAAAGTGTTTGCCAGGTAACAGACATTTAACATGACCGCACCAATTACAGGTGTAAGGGAAACGGAATTAAGTTGTGTTGAAAATAGGTGATATGGATTTATTCTTTTAATAATTAATGTTTTATTATATGGGATATAGATTTGTTGATTTGGTAATATTTTAGGTATTGTAATTTGGTAATATATTTTGTAATTAGTGTAGATTAAGTTGGGTATTAATTAAGCATTCGCTGAATTATTATTATTATATTAAAGTTAAATTATTTAAGATTGTTATTTTGAGAAGTCCGGAGTAGACTATATTAAGGGGGAACTACTATATATTGAGGTCTTACTTGGGAGATAGCCAAAGGTACCATGCATGCCTAACTTCTGTTCGAGTAG
>NC_054706.1:78536923-78590390 GCF_016097555.1 Gigantopelta aegis | reverse complement strand
GGGCTTAATTAGGTCCAAAAGGAAACTACTAGGTTTGGTTTTGGAAGTTATGGCTAAATAAACATATTGATTCTAAACAATTACTGTCATAAGCAAATACTGCTAGAGCAACACACAGGTAATAGAGGTCAAATCCAAGACTCTCCAAACTGTTTTTATTATAGATTATTCATGCATGGTACAATATGGTTTGCAATCACTACCTTAGTAAAGACCTTCCTGTACATTTTAGAAAAAATATCCTAAATACCGCATATCAGGCCCATAGTCTATCCATGAAAACTGGGAGATATCACAATGATTGATAAATCAGAAAGAAAATGTTTAAATGCGGCTGTGAAATTGAAGATGAATATTTTTATATTGGTTAGTCCCTTAAAATATAACAATTTAAGAATTCACTTATTAAGCCCCATATTATTGGGAAAAAGCCTTCTGTCTTTAAAGTTTATTCAGCTGCTTTACTGTACATCATATTAAGCAAATGCGCAATTTAGGGTAAAATATTTTTATATCTTGCTGCAAATTTGAGAAATATCTGTACAATTTTAATAGGGTTTTTTTATGCACTCTCCACAGCTCGTATAATATAATTATATCAATTTATGTACATCACCACTGTTTTACCTGTATGTATATATCATTATTCTGTACTGATGAGCTTTCAGCTCAAAGTCAATAAAAGAAATTGAAAATTGAATTGAATGCTTAAACAATGAACAAACACCGGCAGTTATGGGTGTAGGTAGCAAGATGAAGATAAATCGTATTATTATTTTTTGTATGCTGTTCATACCTGCACTGCTCATTACGATCTGTCTAAGACAATAAATTCAGATCCCTAAAATTTTTTTTTTTTTATGTGATATTAATCAATAAAATAATTTTATTTATTCTGCCTTGTTGTTTTAAAATTGCGTTGTCTGATCTGAACACATATTTTTATTACAGTCTAATGTAATATCCCACATTCGAAAGACGGGACTAACAATTGTGTCCTGCTTTTCACAGTAGGTAGGTTAACTATGTTAACGTGCTTATATACCACTTCCTCATTAATCGAGGTACCATTAGAGTAGATGTACAAATGTGTATAAGGACCAAAAAATGTCCAAACTAAACGCGCTTAAGTCTCATCCGTTTTCGAACAAATCATTCTTGGCTGACGGACATATGTGACATACTAACAGAAGGCGGTATGCTACGTCACATTATACTGTGTATTAATAATATGCCATGATTATGGACCTTTCCGGATGGTAGGTACTAGATTCACATCCCAGTAACGACTTCAACTTAACAACTAATCATTAACACCTATCCTGGATACAGATAAATATATCAACCTCCACTGAGGGGATTCGACCCACAGACTCTCAGTACGCGAGAGTCCAACGCTCTACCAATTGAGCTAATAAGGAAATTACCACTACCTACTGCCAGTAGGAGCACTTTAGGAAAAATATCCGCCCAGTTCCCCCCCCCCCCCGCCCCCGCCAACCCTAACCCTAATCCTAACCCCTAACCCTAACCCTAACCTTAACCCTAACCCCAAACCCTAACCTTAACCTCTAACCCTAACTAAAAATAATAAAGGGTGGGTGGGACAGGGCGGATATTATACCGAGAAGAGGACAATCTATCCCATGCATGAACGTTAAGTAGATACACGTAGGGAAAGGTTAACCTGAACATTAAATAGCGTTGAATTATATCAGACCTTCTAGCTCAGTTAAACTGCATGATCCGACTTCATTGCGTAAATGTACAAGAAATAGCAGGCGATTGTTAACCCATATTGACCTTGATGCTACTGTCGACAGCTTGCAGTGATGGGTATGGACGCTGTATCGCGGTGGGGAAGAACGTCAAGAAATAGCAGGCGATTGTTAACCCATATTGACCTTGACGCTACTGTCCACAGCTTGCAGTGATGGGTATGGACGCTATATCGAGGTGGGGAAGACCGTCAAGAAATAGCAGGCGATTGTTAACCCATATTGACCTTGACGCTACTGTCCACAGTTTGCAGTGATGGGTATGGACGCTGTATCGAGGTAGGGAAGACTGTCAAGAAATAGCAGCCGATTGTTAACCCATATTGACCTTGACGCTACTGTCCACAGCTTGCAGTGATGGGTATGGACGCTGTATCGAGGTGGGGAAGACCGTCAAGAAATAGCAGGCGATTGTTAGCCCATATTGACCTTGACGCTACTGTCCACAGCTTGCAGTGATGGGTATGGACGCTGTATCGAGGTAGGGAAGACCGTCAAGAAATAGCAGGCGATTGTTAACCCATATTGACCTTGGTGCTACTGTCCACAGCTTGCAGTGATCGGTATGGACGCTGTATCGAGGTAGGGAAGACCGTCAAGAAATAGCAGGCGATTGTTAACCCATATTGACCTTGGTGCTACTGTCCACAGCTTGCAGTGATGGGTATGGACGCTGTATCGAGGTAGGGAAGACCGTCAAGAAAGGCTGCAAGTGTGACTTGGAAATCTCTAAATGTAGTCTTGTTCCAGCAAAGGGAGGTAAGCCTGACTTTAACGAATTGTTATCTAGTTTGTTAATAGCCTCTATTAGAAACATACTTATCTGCCCTTGTTTTATAGAGCGCCAAGCGACCCCAATTAGCCACTAAATTATTTGCGGCGCGTCTACGCTCAAGCCGCTTGCAACAAAGGTCCTTTGTTAGTACTGAATTGAGGACTTGTTCTTTTATTTTTTGACGTTAATAAAGTTTTCTATTACTATTATTGTTTGTCAGATTGTGTGCAATCTGCTTCTTTTCCAGAAAAGAAAATGTACATGTTTTGAATAAATGACTTAACTGCGATTTTCTGTACCGCTAGCTGCATTATTAACTACGACCTATGCTGTGTCACTGTCAGACGGACATAGTGTAACGGACACAATTTCATGTGTAATTTAATAGTTACGATCGACTATCTACCTGCAATTATTAATATTATGCACAGTCATTAAGCATTCCATTATATATATATATATATATTCACTGGCGTAGGAAGCAGGGGGCAAGGGGGACATGTGCCCCCTACTTTTCAGAAATTATGCTTTATAATAGTGTAAAAGTGTGTGTATATAAAAGTGTGGCCCCTCCCCACACTTTTTGGCACCTTCCTGCGCCACTAATATATCTGTGTGTGTATGTGCGCGCGCGCGCGGCTTGTTTTGTAGGCTATTGTTTATTTGGGGGCAGATTTGTTGTTGCTACTGGGGTTTTCTTTGTGGAGGAGGTAAAATTGTTTTGACTGGCCAATCGGGCCACTCACAGCAAGACGTTTGAATGGCCCGCGACCGAATTTCGTTAAAAAACAACTTGCTTAAATTGCACTTTAAAAACATGTTATCATATGATGCAAACAATAATAACAACACAAAAGAAGGAAACAGAATTTATTTTAGTTTTATTACAAACTGTTGTAATTAAATTATAATTATTATGTTAGTCACTATTTACTATCACTATCTAATTATGAAACAGATAATGTTGATAACAACAATATTTCTAAACCATACAGAGTAAATCACTATAATAACGTAGTAGAATATTGTGTGAATATCATACAATAATGTCAGCTAGTATCATGTGTTAATATGAGCCAATATCACACAGGCCGGAATTAATTACACAGACTCAGAGGTCCTATTAAAAGTTTAACCAATAAATACTATTATATTCTGAAACAAGTTAAAACATATACTTTATCAATTGTTCTGTCAATAATAATAAGTGTAACTGACAACACTCGCACGTGCACAGGCAATGATAGCTGTCGTTGACATCGTTCGCAGTGACGATTTAATGTTTGATATAGTAGACTCGGTATATTCCGTAAAAAACGAAAACTTTCCAACACAATGTAACTTGGAAAAGCCTCAGGCTCGTAATTCAGGCTCGTATACATGGAATGAATTGTACCAGTACAGTAAACACCTAGAAAACTGTCTTCTGTTATAGGTTTACAAAACGTTTATATCGGTCTGGGATAGATCCCCATCGGCGGGCCATGGGGCTACCTCTCGTTCCTGACAGTGCACCACAACTGCTATATCCGTCCCGAGCCGTCGTATGTGCTGTCCTGTTTGTGGGATGGTTCTTATAAAAGATCACTTGCTATTATTGAAAAAATGTAGCGCGTTTCCTATCTCAGATTACACGTCAAAATGTTTGACATCCAATAATCAATGTGTCCTAGTGGTGTCGTTAAACAAAACAAACAAACTGTAAGAACACGTTTATAGATTGTCAACATTATAGCCGACGTTCATGAGTAAACTGTTTCGGCATGTTTTCCCTCCTTGTCCTGACATGGAGGAATCGTGTTGAGCTTGTTGTGGAGGTCTGCTAGCATTTCGTTTGTGTTGTGCTGTGTCTGCCGATTCAGGTACTTTGAATCTCTTTTCTAGCAAACCGACATTTGTCTACTGAACCGTTTCTGGTCTCGTATCTTGTGCTACCGCAGCTGTTTACTGATGAGTCAACACCGCCACTGTTTACTGATGAGTCAACACCGCTGCTGTTTACTGAAGAGTCAACACAGCCGCTGTTTACTGACGAGTCAACACCGCCGCTGTTTACTGACGAGTCAACACGGCCGATGTTTACTGATGAGTCAACACCGCCGCTGTTTACTGATGAGTCAACACCGCCGCTGTTTACTGATGAGTCAACACGGCCGCTGTTTGATGAGTCAACACGGCCGCTGTTTACTGATGAGTCAACACCGCCGCTGTTTGATGAGTCAACACCGCCGTTGTTTACTGATGAGTCAACACCGCCGCTGTTTACTGATGAATCAACACAGTCGCTATTTACTGTCGAGTCAACACGGCCGCTGTTTGATGAGTCAACACGGCCGCTGTTTACTGATGAGTCAACACGGCCGCAGTTTGATGAGTCAACACGGCCGCTGTTTACTGATGAGTCAACACGGCCGCTGTTTACTGATGAGTCAACACCGCCGCTGTTTACTGATGAGTCAACACGGCCGCTGTTTGATGAGTCAACACGGCCGCTGTTTATTGATGAGTCAACACCGCCGCTGTTTGATGAGTCAACACCGCCGTTGTTTACTGATGAGTCAACACCGCCGCTTTTTACTGATGAATCAACACAGCCGCTATTTACTGTTGAGTCAACACGGCCGCTGTTTGATGAGTCAACACGGCCGCTGTTTACTGATGAGTCAACACGGCCGCAGTTTGATGAGTCAACACGGCCGCTGTTTACTGATGAGTCAACACCGCCGCTGTTTACTGATGAGTCAATACAGCCGCTGTTTACTGGTGAGTCAACACGGCCGCTGTTTGATGAGTCAACACCACCGCTGTTTACTGATGAGTCAATACCGCCGCTGTTTACTGATGAGTCAACACGGCCGCTGTTTACTGATGAGTCAACACCGCCGCTGTTTGATGAGTCAACACGGCCGTCATTGTTGCGATGTCGAACAATTTCCATGTCGTTTTCAGTCTCTTCCTGACTGATCTGGCGCCCCTTAGATGTGCGGCTTGTGGTCATGGGTGAACGGCCATTGGCATTCTGGACAATACTGTCGATCTCCATTTGAGGATGACAACGCTTCTTCCCAGTGTAGGAACTGTCCGTCTCGTCGATTTGCAAATTGCCAGTATTTCCTGTATTTTTGTTGAAAACAAAACAAAACTGTAATTCAGTCGTAGATGATATATTAAGTAACACACTTTCTATTCAGTATCCGTTAAAACCGAGTGTTACTCAGAGGCAGATCATAAATTGTATGTCAATGTTGTTGGCTGTTATTAATTAAATTAAAACAAAAACTTTACTTTCCAAAATCCCCGACTATCACTGACTGTTTATTTATTTTTCAGTCACCCAGGTTTTAGAGATAGAATAAATTGTTTCAGCTTTTGAATTCGATTTAGTCTCGACTAATAAAAATGTGTCGACACTGAGTTAACCTAAATTTGATAAAATCTGTACATGTACCTAACATAACAGGACTCCACATACAGCTATCTGTAGTTGTATGTTATGCCGACATTTATTATAACTTTACACACGCCTACCTTTAGCTGTTTCGGGTTTTATCAGACGTTGGCTTTCCACATCAAAGACTGTACTGGCCATAACTTGTCTCTTGCGCCGAGAAATTCGTACGATTACGACTATCAGCACCACGACCAGAATTAAGAACGCTAACCCGAGCCCGAGCATGACAAAGAAAGGCATTTCATAACGTCAGATGCGCCTGAAAAGAGATAAAGAGTTGTTTTCAATAAAATGACATTGAACATACATATATATATAGAGAGAATAATACATCAGTGGCCGATATATACCATTTATCTCACAACGAGTTATTTTTAAATGTATCTAACGAGCGAAAGCTTCTTACATATTCTTACTATTTCTTACATATCCTCAAAAACCAGGTTTTAAGCAAATTTTAATATCTTTTTCGGCTAAAAGGTATTTACAGCCGTTGCACTTGTAGCTGACTTACGCGTCACAGACACATGATTATCAGGTTAACTATACGTCAGTCTAATCGATTTTCATCGCGCTGGTCTTTTATTGGACGTAAATTAATATAAGTGCTACAGCCACTGGGGCTATATGAGAAAACATAGTGTAATTAATTGTGGTCTGAGGCCTGGTCATGGGTGAACGGCCATTGGCATTCTGGACAATACTGTCGATCTTCATTTGAGGAGTATTTACTGTGGTTTGCAAACTGCCATTATCTCCTGTATTTGTGTTGAAAACAAAACGAAACTGTAATTCAGTCGTAGATGATATATTAAGTAACACACTTTCTATTCAGTATCCGTTAAAACCGAGTATTACTCAGAGGCAGATCATATATTGTATGTCAGTGCTGTACTGTTAAAACTTACAAAACAAATTTAAGTGGAAAACGACAAAATTACCGTTATGTTAAAGTAGAAGATAAACCTTGGTTTAATGATATATGTAAAGAACGATACGCTCAATACAGAAAGGCAATTAAAGTGTTTAATCGAAATAAAACAGAAAATCGTATAGAACTTGTTAGTTCAAAAAATGCTTACAAACATTTAGAACGCAGACTAAAACGACAGTACAAGTCTCAACAAGGCAACAAGCTGAATTATTTGCCGAAACATAACCCAAAATCATTTCACAAACAGTTCAAGAAACGTAAAAATAATGTTAAATCAGAACTCAGTAATAACGACTTTTATAATCATTTTCTAAATCTGGCTTTAAACGAACCAACAAGTAAAAGTGAAGTAGATAACTTTTTAACCAGTTATGATACTCTTTATACTGATGACTCAGTGTGTAGCTTATTAGAATGAATGAATGAATGAATGTTTAACGACACCCCAGCACGAAAAATACATCGGCTATTGGGTGTCAGACTATGGTAATGCAAACAAATAAGGTAATGATCAACATCAATATAAAAATTCAAGATTTAAACAAAAACAGTGTAAAGAACTGTGCAAAGATACAAATATCACAGATAGATACCGACTTTTACTCAAAATTTCAATTTGTGCTGTATTGGCCATTCTCAAAGAGAATGTTACACCCCTGCACCACGGTTAGGTTACAGCACGCGCAGGGGTAGCTTATTAGATAGTGACATCACCGATAGTGAAATATCGAATGATATTCACGAGTTAAAGAAAAACAAAGCATGTGGCTATGATGGTCATGAATGTTTTGATGCCATGTTTGTTGATATTGTTTAATACTTTTTTTTAAATCCGGTCATTCCCCTCATAATTGGTTAGATGCCTGTTTTTATAAAGGGAAATCCCAACGACACGGATAATTATAGAGGTATTACTCTAATTAGCTGCCTAGGTAAATTGTTCACAAATATACTAAATGAAAGATTATGTATTTTTGACATGGAAAATAATATTATCACTGACGCCCAATTTGGCTTTAGAAAACATTTGTCCACTGTGGATGCAATTTTCGTTCTATAGGCCCTAATAAACAGTGTGTAATGCACGAAAACGGCTTTATTGCTGTTTTGTTGACTACAAAAAAGCATTTGACTTTGTAAATAGACAAATTGTATGGTATAAATTAATTAAACAAGGCGTAAGTGGGAAAATGCTTGCTATAATAAGGTCGTTATATCAAAATGTTAAATGTTGTGTAAAATATAATAATGTAATTTCTGATTTCTTTATATGCAAAAAATATGTATGTCAATGACTGTGATATGCAGCTAATATCAGACAACTGTCCTTATATCGATATACAAATGTTAAACATATTCCTGATAATGTTCTGTTAGCTGAAAAACCAGAAGGGTTACAAAAAGGATTAATTCTCTGTTTAATTATACCCAAAACTGGGATTTAACTGTCAATACAAATAAAACTAAAATTGTTGTTTTTAGAAACGGAGGTAAATTACGAGATAATGAGAAGTAGTACTTTAATGGATGTGAACTAGAGGTGGTAAATGAATTTATTTATCTTGGCGTTTTATTTTTCTATAATGGTAAATTTGCACGTACGCAGAAACGATTTGCAGAACAAGGACGCAAGGCATTATTCTCAATATTGAATGTATGCAGGAACAATTTCTTCAATATCGAAACAATGCTTGCTGTTTTTGATACATATATTAACTCTATCCTTAGTTATGGTGCTGAAGTTTGGGGCTTTCACTCGGGTCATGATGTTGAAAAAGTACATATACAATTTTGTAAAAGATTATTGGGTGTAAGAAAAAGAACGTGTAACGAATTTGTTTATAGCGAACTGGGACGGTTTCCACTTCAAATAACAAGAAAACTGAGAATTTTTAAATATTGGATAAAATTACGTACACTACAAATTGTATTCTAAGGGGAATATATGAAGAAATGGCACACTATAACGATAATTGGATAATTAACATTAGGCACGAATTGTATTCACTTGGATTAAACTATATTTGGAATTTATCGTATGTTGACGACAGTAACTACATTATAACCAAACAAAGGATATTAGATACTTTTAAGCAATTGTGTTACAGCTAAACAATGACAACGTCTAGAGGACTTTTATATCAACATTTATTAAATGAATTTAGATTACAAATATATTTAAGATTGCCAAAGGAAACGCGTTATATAAAAAGAAATATGTAAGATTAGTATGCGCTCATAAATTAAATGTAGAATCTGGCAGGTATCGAAACATTGAACGATCAGAAAGAATATGTACTCTGTGTAACGCTAATGCACACTTTTACACTATTATAAAGCAAAATATCTGAAATGTGGTGGGCACTTGCCCCCCCCCCCCCCCTGCTTCTTACGCCAGCGAATATATATATATATATATATATATATATATATATATATATATATATACACACACACACACACACCATGGAATAAATTACAAATGAAATTGTGTCCGGTACACTATGTCCGTCTGACAACGACACTCGACTCGCTGTTCCGATTTGTTTGCGAGTCAGACAGTAGAAACCTTACTGTTAGGCGAGGAAGTGAATTTCTGTATCGTTAGTTTCATTATTAACTACTGCATAGGTCGTAGTTAATAATGCAGCTAGCGGTACAGAAAATCGCAGCTAGTTATTTAGTCGAATTAATGTACTTCCATTCGTACACAGTGATATATACACAAACACATGCATATTACTTGCAAATATCAAAACTTTATTAAGGTGCCGTTTTAATGTGTTCGTAAGTATTTTTGTTGAGCACAAAACATATTGTACTCTTTTTTTCTGTAAAAGAAGGAGATTGTACACAATCTGACGAACAATAATAGTAATAGAAAACTTTATTAACGTCAAAAAATAAAAGAACAAGTCGACAACTACTCCACAATTCAGTAGTAACAAAGGGCCTTTGTTGCAAGCGACTGGAGCGTAACGCGCCGGAAATAATTTAGTGGCTAATTGGGACCGCTTAGCACGATGAAAACCAAGGGCAGATAAGTATATTTGTAATAGAGGCTATATAAGATGAACATCACTTTATACTAGAGTGTCCACAATACAAAGATTTGCGTTGTAAATATATAAAAATGTATTATTATAAGCGGGCAAGTGTGTATCGTTTTATACAGTTATTAACCACCGGTAACAATAAGGAACTGAATAACCTAGGCAAATATTTAGTACAAGCGAATACAATTTGAGATCGATTAATGCAGGATAATAGTTCATGTAATAAATGTAACTTATATCACTTCATTTGTCCATGATTATATATAAACCACATCCACCATTGTTTTGCACATGTGTATTTTGTATTTTTGTATAACTATGTTGTATTATTTATGTTATTTATCCAGCTGGTGAGTTGTAAAACTCAAAGAAAATCAACAACTTCATCTTGATGCTGTTGGCTGTTATTGCGCCGACGAATTCGTACAATTACGACTATCAGCACCACCACCAGAATTAAGAACGCTAACCCGAGCCCGGACGCAACAAAGAAAGGCACTTCATAACTGTCAGATGCGCCTGAAAAGAGAATAGTTGTTTTCAATAAAATGACATTGAACATACATATATATATATATTACTGAACAAAAAAAGAAACTTCCGATTTGTACATATAGTATTTGCTGTGTTAAAGAATTCATTGTGTAATGAAATTATATAGGTAGTATTAGCCGTGAGCTGTATTATCAGGATTCATGAATTTTATCGATTATTTTTGCACTGTTAATCGTCGACAACGTGAAATTCAATTTGCACGTGCATGCATGGTTCGACATGTCCCGTGTAGTATTCGGTCAATTTGTTTTACTTGTCTTACTGACATTGTTGTCAAGTGAACGAAAACGCTTAAATTTTTTTTTTTAAATTAACGTTTTTTACATTGTAGCATTTTTAGTATGCCAAGAATACCCAATAATTTACGCGAACGGGCGATTGGCATGCTTGATGCTGGCATGTCGACAGAAGACTTTGCAAGGCATGTTGGGAGTTCTAGTCGAGCGATACGAAATCTATCTTACGAACGACAGGAAGCACCAACGACTTGCCACGTCGTGGACGTCCGCGTGTTACAACGTGTGGTCAAGACCGCTATATCATGAACACGCATTTGCGCAATCGATTCCAAACTGCCACTGCTACTGCTGCTAACACACCTGGGCTTCATAATAACCGAATCAGTGGGCAAACTGTTCGTAATCGTCTGCGGGAGAACGGTTTACATGCACGACGTCCTTACGTCGGATGCGTTTTAACGCAACGTCATCGTCTAAATCGTCTTAATTGGGCACGTGTACACACTCGTTGGATACAGCGACGCTGGAAAACCGTTCTTTTTTCGGATGAATCCAGATTTTCTTCACAACGTAGTGATGGCAGGGTGCGCGTCTAACGTAGGAGAAATGAACGCTATGCTGACTGTTGTGTTCTTGAACGAGATCGTTTCGGGGGCGGGGGTTGTGTCATGGTCTGGGCAGCCATTGCCCATGGTTATCGTTCACCACTAGTCGTTATTGATGGCAATTTAAATGCTCAACGTTACCGCGATGACATTCTCGCTCATCACGTCATTCCTCTGTTCCATAACAACGCCAACATCTCGATTTTTCAGCATGATAATGCCACCTCTCATACAGCTAGAGACACTGTAAATTTTCTTAGGACAAATAACATTGATTTCATTGATGACTGGACCGCTAAAAGTCCTGATCTCAACCCCATCGAGCATCTCTGGGATAGTCTGGACAGACGACTGAGGCGTCGTCCCAACCCACCCGCTAATGTTAACAAACTTCGTCAAGCGCTCATTCAGGAATGGAACAATATTCCACAGGCAGAAATCAACACTTTAGTCAATTCTATGCGCCTGCGATGCACTGCAGTGGTCAATTCAAGAGGTGGTCATACCCGTTATTAAGTGGGTGAGGGTTTTTTTTAACACCCTACCACACTTGGTCAAAATTTTCCCCAGTTTCTGTTAACCTATGGCCATGATTTTTGCACCAAACGATGCATCATGGAACACAATTAACAATTATTCCCCCGGTTTGTTTTCATCAAGTTATGTTCAAGCAAAGTTAGCGGAAGTTTCTTATTTTGTTCAGTATATATATATATATATATATATATATAGAGAGAGAGAGAGAGAGAGAGAGAGAGAGAGAGAGAGAGAGAGAGAGAGAGAGAGAGAGAGAGAGAGAGAGAGAATAATACATGAGTGGCCGTTAGATATCATTTACCTCACGACGAGTTGTTTTAAAATACTACTCAAAAGAATTTAAGAGTCAGGCGATATTTTCGACATTATTTTCTGAATGTCAATTATATTAGCTAGACCATAATGTCACGCATGGTATTGTTCCATTTTGACGAAAGTGGGTCTAAGCAACCCATAAATGAATTAAAATCCACTGTCATTGACACTGTCGACTAGTTCTAATGGCGAAAACATGCTTAAATTTGCACGTAAATTAGGGCGAAAGCGAAAGGTCTGCTAAGTGCCCATAACTTGCTTTTTCACAAAGCGCTTCATTTGCACGCTTTGCACGTGTATTCCATGTTCCCAATGCTGAATTTCCGTATAATTGGAGCTTGCGTTCGTGTACGGTGCACACTCCAAATTCGACAATGGTACGACTTCAACTGACTATCGAAGATCGAGGAAGGGCTATTGCTTGGCTTCAGGATGGCAATACGCAAAGAAATGTTGCTCTGAGACTTGGTGTCAGTCAGAGTGTCGTTGGCCGACTGTGGCAACGGTACCAAGCAACGAATTCTGTTCGAAATCGTCCACGTTCGGGAAGACCCCGAAGCACTACAAATAGAGAGGACCGCTACATCACCAATATGGCTCTACGTCAACGCACAACCACTGCACGCCGATTACGTGACAATCTGCGGACTACGACTGGAACTCGAGTGTCTGATCAAACCATACGCAATCGTCTGAGAGCCAATAATCTACGCTGCCGTCGCCAGGCTGTTCGACCACCACTCCTACCACGTCACAGAACGGCCAGACGTCACTGGTGCACGCTTCATCTGCGGTGGTAACGTGTTCAGTGGGGTCGAGTGATGTTCACTGATGAGTCCAGCTTTAGTCTCCAGTTCAACGACGGTCGGGTTCGCGTCTACAGACGTCCTGGGGAGCGCTTCGCTGACGTTAACGTTAGACAACGTCACCGTTTCGGTGGTGGCAGCGTCATGGTGTGGGGCGGCATCTCTATCCACCACAGGACCCCCTCTATGTGGTGGATGGCAATCTGAATGGAATCCGCTATCTGAATGAGATTATCTGGCCGTTGGTTCTCCCAGGCCTTCAGCAGATTGGCGGCGGGGCAGTTCTGCAGGATGACAATGCCAGACCCCACCGCGCCAGGGTGGTAACGGACTTTCTCAGACAACAAGGTATCGCCAGGATGGATTGGCCAGCATATTCGCCTGACTTGGCCCCAATACAGCACGCCTGGGACGAATTAGGCAGGAGAGTTCGGGATAATCATGCCCCTCCGGCCAACCTTCATGATCTGGGTCAACTTCTTATGGCAGAGTGGCAGGCCATTCCCCAAGAGTTCTTCAGACGTCTGATCAACAGCATGAGGCAACGATGTGTCGAGTGTATTCGCGCCAGGGGTGGATTCACATACTATTAAACGAATGTTCTAATGAGTAAAATCCATGGTTGACAACCTTCAACTTTGACAGCATGTCGTGTGACTTTCTTGTATACAGTGATGTTTATTTGTGTTTTTTTGTAAATATGGAACAATAAATAAAAATTTTGGTGTAGTTTACATCATCAATCTAATACACTCTGAAACTTATTTGGTTATAAATTTTTGACCCTTAAATTCTTTTGAGTAGTATATATATCTAACGAGCGAAAGCGAGTTTGATACGTTTTTAAACAACGAGTTGTGAGGTAAATGGTATCTAACGGACACGAATGTATTATTCTATTCCTTACATATCCTCAAAAACCAGGTTTTAAGCAAATTTTAACATCTTTTTCGCCTAAAAGTTATTTACAGCCGTTGCACATGCAGCTGACTTACGCGTCACAGACACATGATTGTCAGGTTAACTATAGGTCAGTCGAATCGATTTCAATCGCGCTGCTTTTTTATTGGAGGTATGACATCTCCTAGGAGCAGCGAGTCGTATGTCTTGAAATTGTTAACACACGTAGATGTGTAAACAAGTATGTGTAATTATAAATAACACATGTTGTCACCAACGGATGTGTAAGATTATTGTTTATAAACGACAACGCATTGTGGTAAGGAAGGCCTACACAATCCCCGTAAGGTCTGAACTGTGTGTGTGTGTGTGTGTGTGTGTGTGTGTGTGTGTGTGTGCGTCTCTCTCTCTCTCTCTCTCTCTCTCTCTCTCTCTCTCTCTCTCTCTCTCTCTCTCTGTGTGTGTGTGTGTGTGTGTGTGTGTGTGTAAGAGTGGGATTTGTGTATTTGTATGTGTGCAGGAGGGAATTCGATCGACTTGTAAATAGCAATAAATTACGTTTTTAGTTTTGTCTAAATGCATCATTTAATTTACATACATGCAGGGCGCTGTTTGAACAGGTAATCTGAAAAAGACGAGAGAGAAACGTTAACAGTAATAAAACGTTAGTTTGTTTTATCTTCATTTCACTGACGTCGTCCCTGTTTGACACCGAGTCATGCATACATAATGTCACAATTCAATGCACTTTGTTTTATACTAAGGATACTAGTTTGGTTTCAGAGTTAAAATGTGAATTGCTAAATAAATGGGTTTTTTCAAGTTAATCACCTCGATGGATCCATTCAGCTGATTGTTTTGTTTCTTGTTCCAACCAGTGCACCACAATTGGACAAAGGCCGTGGTATGTGTTTTCCTGTCTGGAAAAGTGCATATAAAAGATCCCTTGCTGCATTAGAAAAAATTAGCGGGTTTCCTCTGATGACTACGAGTCAGAAGTACCAAATGTTTCACATCCAATAGCCGATGATTAATAAATCGATGTGCTCCAGTGGTGTCGTTAAAGAAAAGAAACTTCATTTTTCAAGTTATTTCCAGTCCCACGATTTTGTTAGATGCAGACGAGTATTTTGTTTTGTTTGTTTAATGACACTACTAGAGAACTGATTTATTAAGCATCGGATGGGGCGGGATGTAACCCAGTGGTAAAGCGATGGTTTGATACACGGTCGGCCTGGGATCTATCCCCGTTGGTGGGCTATTTCTCGACTGGTATATCAAAGGCCGTGGTTTGTGCTATCCTGTCTGTGGGATAGAGCATGTAAAAGATCCCTTGCTACTAATGGAAAAATGTAAAGGTTTTCCTCTCTAAGATAAACTTGTATTCCTTGTGTGTCGTGACGTATTGCCACTTGATAGTTATCATATTAATAAGCGCGTGGATTCTTAATGGTCTGTAGGAGCGGGACGTAGCCCAGTGGTAAAGCACTCGCTTGATGCGCGGTCGGTCTGGGATAGATCCCTGTTGGTGGCCCATTGGGCTATTTCTCGTTCTAACCAGTGCACCACGACTGGCATAACAAAGGCGTGGTATATGTCTGTGGGATGCTGCATATAATATAAAAGATCCCTTGGTACTAATGGAAACATGTAGCGGGTTTTCTCTGAGACTATATGTCAAAATTACCAAAAGTTTGATATCCAATAGCCTATGATTAATAAATTAATGAGCTCTAGTGGTGTCGTTAAAGAAAACAAATTTGAACTTTAACTTTCAGTGTTTTGATTCAATCAAAACATCGAAAGAGTGCAATAACAAAGTATATCACTTGTTCATGTTCTAACTTTAAACTCACTTACCCTAGATCTTAAACACTACGACGTATTTTTTCACTATTAGAGACGTTTTCAATAATTTAAGTTAGAAGTGCTTACATTGTATTACTAGTATTTAGAATATTCATTTTTCTACACGTGAAGTGGTTCTGGTCATCCAGGTTTTTGTAATACCCCGAAATGCATTTTCATAATTATAAAAAGGCGCGTTCGTCTGAGAAGTAATGGTTATCGAGACAAGCTGTAGTTATTTTATTTAGTTTTTGCTATTTCCCCGTTTAAACATCACCGAATTTAGTTTGTCTCTGTTATAACCTTATCCAAATGTGTTATAGGTTTGTAGATTAACTAAACTTAGTGTCCATTTTCGCGGGTTGAAACTAGGCTTTGCGTCTTTAACTTGTAACAGACCATTAAATAACGCTAATACAGTTTTCAGTTTTTTATTCCATGGATTTTCATAAATTATATGTAATAAGTGTAAACATGTTGGTGTATATTTTTGATAATTAGTACTTTGACAAAGTTGACGGCAGATATATCGGACTCATGATACATACCCGCGCAGAATCTGGTGCATTGAGAAGGGAAGTTCCCGGTGGTAGAGTTACATTGGTCAATGAAGTCTTTACAATCATAACACCTTCTTTCTTCTTTCACACAGTACTGGGAATATTCGTCGCATATGTCGTTGAAACATCTAAATGTGTTGCTAGCAGTCATGTTGTTGGAATTGGCTGAAATAGAGATGAGATAAGCACAATCATAATTATGTTCGCCCGGACAAGTCATCAGTCTACAAAACATGCCTTTCTCTTAAAGTCGCACACCCTAGTTTCAGTCCGTGAAAATGGACAGTAAGTTTAGTTAATCTACAAACCTGTGACACATTTCGATAAGGTTATTCGATAAAGTTTGTTTTGTTTAACGACACCACTGGGGCACATTGACTAATTAATCATCAGCTATTGGATGTCAAACATTTGGTAATTCTGACACGTAGTCATCAGAGAAAACCCGCTACATTTTTTTCTAATGCAGCAAGGGATCTTTTATATGCACTTTCCCACAGACAGGAAAGCACGCAACACGGTCTTTGTTCAGTTGTGGTGTACTGGTTGGAACGAGAAAAACCCAATCAGTTGAATGAATCCACCGAGGTGGTTCGATCCTGCGACGCAAGCACCCCACGCGAGCACTCAGCCGACTGAGCTAAATCCCGCCCTGGTATTCGTTATACCTGTAGTTAAACGCCATAAGTGGTGTTTATTGGGGCCATTATAACTGGAGTCTGTATAAATAGGAGGACGTTTATAAATACAGGTAATTAAATCTCATTATTTGCAGTACGTTAATTTCTCAGTTGCGAATTACTTGAAGACACGGTTAACCAGCGCTGCACACAGTGACCGATATCTATATCTGCTGCTGACGGTGACATGAAACGCTACTGAGAAGGTCTGAGTACTGTCTTCTTTATAACAAAAACTAGCCACTCCCTAAATATAGGGTACTCGGTATTCCCAGCTATATATATGTGTTCTATTAATATAATCGGGAAAAATATTTTCATTTCATTTCAGTTGATATTCGTTTTAATATACTAGTATTCATTTAGGTTCAAGCACGCTATCCTGGACACATTTATTTGGGTTTTCTGTCCAACTTAATGTTTGTTCAGTGCAACCCACTAGATCGCAGATTGCTGTGACATCGGCGCAAGACCTGATATGATACACCCCACGCTCTTCAGGCCAGATGCATACGTTGGGGAGGGTGGTGGTTGAGGGGGGGGGGGGGGGGTGAATTCTCTCACTGACGCTAATAAATGCACCTCAGACAAGCGGTCTATCATGTCGACTGAGGCGCCGAGAGAGTAAAAAAGTTTATTTTATTTAATGACGCTTCCAGAGCACATTGATTTTTATCTTATCATCGGCTATTGGGGCTGTTGGACGTCAAACAGAGAGAGAGAGAGAGAGAGAGAGAGAGAGAGAGAGAGAGAGAGAGAGAGAGAGAGAGAGAGAGAGAGAGAGAGAGAGAGAGAGAGAGAGAGAGAGAGAGAGAGAGAGAGAGAGAGAGAGAGAGAGAGAGAGAGAGAGAGAGAGAGAGAGAGAGACAGACAGGCCCGTAGGAACATACTCGCCGCTAATACTCTTTTTTACACATTAATGTTGGCCATTGTGACCAAAATCTGATATAGAGTTTGTACACACACACCCTCCCCCTACGGGCCTGAGAGAGAGAGAGAGAGAGAGAGAGAGAGAGAGAGAGAGAGTAGAGAGAGAGAGTACGAGAGAGACAGAACGAGAAAGTGATATACTACCCACCCACACACGTTCATGTAAATACATCAGCAAAAATAAAGTAGATATGTACTCACACTAACCGATAACTAGCAGTGAACTTCACGAAACAACTGCAAGTGGTAAATGTCTTGTTAACTTGTAGGTGCGCGATTAGTGATATTTTTATATGAAGGTTTTTCCTGGCAGTAGAACTGCGACAACCAAACTGAAAACGCGACCCCAATAGCTATTGAGATTCCGGCTGTACGAACATTAACGATTGAATTAATCGTCAGAAATCGGAAGCGTTCATAAACTAGCGCCTTAGTGAAATTATTTTTCCAAATATAGGTTATCAATTTGTAACCCTTTATCAGCCAACAACAGCATTTATATGTATATGCTATTATGTGCAATATTTTAAAGAACCGATTTATGTCACTAACATAAATTTAAACCACCGTAAATAAAAGAATTGATTTATTAAAGTAATTATGATTGATCGGGATTTTTATACTAAGGGACATAACGTTTGAAATACTCGCCACTAATTTTAAGTGTGTTTCTTTCACAGAATCTCAAACTTTCATACAAATTGCTATTATAAACAAGACTGATTGATGCCGAAAATAAAATAAATAAATTGCAAAAAAGATTTAATGAGCATAAATCATTTTAAGTCTAGATTTTACCCCATTTGTGACTAAATACAGCTGTAGGTCAAATGTTTCCAGTGTGACAGTTGTAAACCAAAAGTATAAATGTAATACATAAACATGACAATTTGGTACATCTACAATGTGAAAATGAAATACAGGTATGTACTTAAGATATACATTAAAGAAAGATATTCCAATTTGTTCACATATGAATATTTATAGTTTACATTTATTTACCTATAATTACCAAATTAATTTTCACTGACAGCCCATAATGACTTTTTATAAACATTTTAAATCATTAGCTTTTAGTGGTGACATAGAAGGCCCAGATGTTATAAATATTGACTCTTCTGACGACATTGATCAACCTGTGTTTGAAGAACTGGACAAAGATATCACTATCACGGAAATTGAAAACGCTATAGGCAAATTGAAACGGTCCTGATTTTCTTATTAACGAATATTTTATCGAATACAAATGCTATTTTCTCCCTATATTACATAAGATGTTTAATTGTATTTTAGCTACTGGTTATTTTCCTAAAGGATGATCTTCAGCTGTAACTGTCCCTATCCTTAAGAAAGGTGACATATCTGATCCTAACAATTATCGTGCTATTAGTTTAGTTAGTAACCTAGGTAAATTATTTACTCATATTTTAAATGAAAGACTGCTTTCATGGTATTCGGCTAATGATATTATCTCTGATGCACAATTCGGATTCCAGCCAAGAAGAGGAACCGTTGATGCCATATTCTCATTACATGGTATTATTACAAAAACTTTGTCTTCGAAAAAGAGGTTATATTGTGCATTTGTTGATTTTAAAAAGGCTTTTGACTCTATTTATCGTCAAAAATTACTTCATAAACTCATTAAGGCTGGTGTCAAAGGAAAACTTTTAACTGTTATTTATTCACTGTATCTCAATATGCGTAGTTGTATAAACATTAATGGTTATATATCAGATTATTTTGCCAACAATTTGGGTTTAATGCAAGGCGAAGTGTTATCACCTATTTTATTTTCCTTGTTTATTAATGATTTAGAAGTTACCTTTATAGAAAAGGGTTGTTTACCATATGAATGTAAAGATATTACTCTATTTTTATTGTTGTATACAGATGACTTGGTGATATTGTCTGAGACTGTTGATGGTTTACAGCAAATGTTGGACTGCTTATATGAATATTCAAACCAATGGGGTATGGAAGTTAACTTAGAAAAGTCAAAAGTAATGATTTTTAGAAATGCTGGAAAAATTAAAAATGGGGAAAAGTGGTTTTATAACCATAAAGTTTTAGAAATAGTTGATAAATTCCCCTATTTGGGTTTCATTTTGCATTACAATAACAAGTTCACAGTTGCTGAAAAACATCTAGCAGATCAAGGAAAAAAAGCAACGTTTGCATTGTGTTCCAATACTAAATCTTTATACTTAAATACTGAAACTTTGATATCATTGTTCGACTGTTATATCACTACTATTATCTGTTATACCTCTGAAGTTTGGAGTTTCCACAAAGGGAACACAATAGAAAAGCTTCACCTCAATTTTTGTAAAAGATTACTAGGTGTAAAACGATCCACTAATAATTCCCTGATATATGCTGAACTTGGTCGTGTACCATTACGAGTCATTAGAATATTCAGTATGATAAAGTATTGGTACAAAATTTTAAATACTGATAATTGCATTATTAAAAATTGTTACTTACATCTATATGATTGTGTTGAGGTTCAAAATGAAACAAATTGGGCTTATTATGTCAAATATGAACTGACTAGGTTAGGTTTTGGAGAGTTATGGCTAAATCAACATATTGATTCTAAACACTTACCTGTCATTAAGCAAATACTGCTAGATCAAGCACAACAGGTAATTAGAGGTCAAATCCAAGACTCTCCAAAATGTTTTTATTATAGATATTTCATTGATGGTAACATATATGGTTTGCAATACTACCTTAGTAAATACCTTCCTGTACATTTTAGAAAACATATTACTAAATACCGCCTATCAGCCCATAGTCTAGCCATTGAAACTGGCAGATATCACAATATTGATAAATCAGAAAGAAAATGTTTTAAATGTGCTGATGAAATTGAAGATGAATATCATTTTATATTGGTTCGTCCATTATATAACAATTTAAGAATTCACTTATTAAGCCATATTATTGGAAAAAGCCTTCTGTCTTTAAATTTATTCAGCTGCTTACTGTACATCATATTAAGCAAATGCGCAATTTAGGTAAATATTTATATCTTGCTGCAAATTTGAGAAATAGCTGTATTTAATAGGGTTTTTTATGCACTCTCCACAGCTCGTATAATATAATTATATCAATTTATGTACATCACCACTGTTTACCTGTATGTATGTATCATTATTCTGTACTGATGAGCTTTCAGCTCAAAGTCAATAAAGAAATTGAAAATTGAATTGAATGCTTAAACAATGAACAACACCTGCAGTTATGGGTGTAGGTAGCAAGATAAATCGTATTATTATTTGTATGTGTTCATACCTGCACTGCATCATACCGATCTGTCTAAGACAATAAATTCAGATCCCTATTTTATGTGATATTAATCAATAAAATAATTTTATTTATTCTGCTTGTTGTTTTAAATGCGTTCTGATCTGAACACATATTTTTATTACAGTCTAATGTTAATATCCCACATTCGAAAGACGGGACTAAAATTGTGTCCTGCTTTTCACAGGTAGGTAGGTAACTATGTTAACGTGCTTATATACCACTTCCTCATTAATCGAGGTACCATTAGAGTAGATGTACAAATGTGTTAAGACCAAAATGTCCAAACTAACGTCCGTTAAGTATCATCCGTTTTTCGAACAATCATTCTCTGCTGTCGGCATGTTGACATACTAACAGAAGGCCGGATGCTACGTCACATGTCTGATGCGGGTCAAATCGACTGAGCAGTGGGGGTTTTCCCCCAAGCGTTTTACAAAAAGTCACTTTATTAATAACTGGGATGGTATTTTTGTTTTTTATTTTTAAAACTTTAATGTTTATGTATTTGTTTTATATACTGTGTATTAATAATGTGCCATGATTATGGACCTTTCCGGATGGTAGGTACTAGATTCACATCCCAGTAACGACTTCAACTTAACAACTAATCATTAACACCTATCCTTGGATACAGATAAATATATCAACCTCCACTGAGGGGATTCGAACCACAGACTCTCAGTACGCGAGAGTCCAACGCTCTACCAATTGAGCTAATAAGGAAATTACCACTACCTACTGCCAGTAGGAGCACTTTAGGAAAAATATCCGCGAGAGAGAGTGAGAGAGAGAGAACGAGACAGGCTCGTAGGAACATACTCGCCGCTAATACTCTTTACACATTAATGTTTGCCATTGTAACCAAAATCTGATATAGAGTTTGTACACACACACCACCCCCCCTTCGGGCCTGATTAGACCGAGTTGTCTTGCTTTAATAATGAATGGAAAAGATATAAAGGCATATTAATTAATTAATATACCATTTTTGAGTGTTTTATAAAGGCAGTTTTAGATTAATTTACTGAAAAAGGCTTGTTTAATCGCAGAGGCAAAGCATGGTGCTGATTTAGGCAAGAGGTGATAGACTACCGAGACATGGTGTCCTAGTTTTGGAACATGTAATGCATAATATTATATTCATTAGTACCTCCGATTTCTGTATACAAGATATATCGAATCTAACTGTTTTAACGTTCTTATATAGATCACAGTATTTCACGCACGCCTTTCACGGTCAGGACAGGAAGGGGAGGCAAATATGAGTTGGTGTGAATTTGGGAAATAAATTTTTAGAAGTTCATTTCAAAGTTCCAGACTTGTTTTAAATCAACTATTATTCAGATAGTTTGAAGCACTCTATCCTGGACACATTCGGACTGGTTTTGCCGTCCAAATCAATGCTTGTGAACGAGTGCCAACACAGTTAAGTTGCGAGATTGCTGGACCTCTTCGCAAGACCAGATATGACACACCCCACGCTCGTAGTGTCCCCTGCATCCGTTTGGGGAGACTGCCGGAAGGTGCCCAGGCTCAACGAAAACTCTCACTTTTGGTAAAACGTCCTCTACAACACCGTCTATCATGTCGCTGAGGTGACGAGTATTATTAAAAAGTTGTTCTCTTATTAACGCGTTTCCATAGCACATTGATTTTTATCATATCATCGTCCTATATGGCTATTAGACCTAAAACAAAATGACAAATAAAATGTAACATAGTCTACAGGTGCAAATTAAGTGAAATATGTTTGGTAAAATATAAAAACTGTAGATTATAGATACATCAATATTTATCATATATCAAGACATTTAGGACGAATCCTTTACCGTAATTTTCTAAATCCTCAAAGTCGACGCTATTATCTCTGGTTTTAAATCAAACTATCCTGTCTGTGAATCCGTCACCTTGAATGCGATTTTAGAGTTCTTACATCACCATTTTTGACCTACTTTCCTTAGATAAGGGAGAGAGACAGACAGACAGATAAAAATAGCCAGCTAGAGAGAGAATGGAGAGAGAGAGAGAATTATCTGTGCCAGTTTTGCTACCGACTCAGTCACGTTGATATTGTTTTCATCAGCCAAAATGACGGTGTTTTGCCATCCCAATACCCGATAACTAGTGGGGGACCTTCACGAAACAACTGCAAGTGGTAAAATGTCTTGTTAACCCCCTTGTTAGTTGCGCGATTAGTTGATAGTTTTTTATATGAAGGTTTTTTTTTTCTTTTTTCCCTGCAGTAGAACTGTGCGACACCACCACACTGAAAAAACGGCGGAAACCCCCGCCAAAGCTTTACGTGAGATTCCCGGCTGTAGCGAACATTAACCATTGAATTCACGTCAGAAAGAAATCGGAAGCTGGTTTTTCATAAACTAAGCGCCTTAGTAAATATATTTTTCTCTCTTTTTCCAATATATAGTTTATCATATTGTTGTAACCCTTTTAATCAGCCAACAACAAGCAATTTATATTTATAATGCCTATTATTTTCAATATTTTAAAGACCCGAATTTTATGTCAACTAAACATAATTTTTTAAACCACCGTACAAGAATAAAGAATTTGCTTTTTAATAAAGTAATTATGGATTTGATCGGGAAAGTTTTATACTAGGGGACATACACGTTTTGAAATAACTAACTCCGCCACGAGGTGGTTTTTGTAAGGGGCCAGTTACACAGTCCTTCTTTTTCACAGAATCCTCCAAACTTTTGTCATAACAAATTGCCTATTATAAAACAAGACTGATTGATGGTGCGAAAAATAAAAATAAATAAAATTGCCAAAAAAAGATTTAATGAGCATAAATCATTTAAGAATCCTAGAATTTTTACCAATTAACCCCTTCATTTGTGGACTAAATACAAGCTGGTAGGTCCTATTTATGTTATCCAGTGTGACAGTTTGTAAAAACCAAAAGTATAAAAATGTAATACATAAACATTGACAAATTTTGGGTCTACATCTCCAATGGTGACAATGAAATACAGGGTTGTACTTTAAGAATCTATACATTAATAAAGATATTCCAGTTTGTTTTTCACATATGAATTATTTTTTATCGTTTTTTACACAGTTTTATTTTACCCTATAAAATTTAAAAATAACCAAATTTAAATTTCAACTGACAGCCCAATAATGACTTTTTTTATAAACATTTTTTAAATCAATTAGCTTTTTAGTGGTGACATAGAAGGCCCAGATGTTATAAATATTGACTCCTTCTTGACAACATTGATTCAACCTGTGTTTTTGAAGAACTGGGGACAAAGATATCACTATCACGGAAATTGAAAAACGCCTATAGGCAAATTGAAACGGTCCTGATTTTTCTTATTAACGAATATTTTATCGAATACAAAAATGCTATTTTCTCCCTATCCCCGCCCCCCCCCCCTTTACATAAGCTGTTTAATTGTTATTTAGCTACTGGTTATTTTCCTAAAGGATGATCTTCAGCTGTAACTGTCCCTATCCTTAAGAAAGGTGGACATATCTGATCCTAACAATTATCGTGCTATTAGTTTAGTTAGTAACCTAGGTAAAATTATTTACTCATATTTTAAATGAAAGACTGCTTTCATGGTATTCGGCTAATGATATTATCTCTGATGCACAATTCGGATTCAGCCAAGAAGAGGAACCGTTGATGCCATATTCTCATTACATGGTATTATTACAAAAACTTTGTCTTCGAAAAAGAGGTTATATTGTGCATTTGTTGATTTTAAAAAGGCTTTTGACTCTATTATCGTCAAAATTAAAAAAAAAAAAAACTTCATAAACTCATTAAGGCTGGTGTCAAAGGAAAACTTTTAACTGTTATTTATTCACTGTATCTCATATGCCGTAGTTGTATAAACCTTAATGGTTATATATCAGATTATTTTGCCAACAATTTGGGTTTAATGCAAGGCGAAGTGTTATCACCTATTTTATTTTCCTTGTTTATAATGATTTAGAAGTTACCTTTATAGAAAAAGGGTGTTTACCATATGAATGTAAAGATATTACTCTATTTTTATTGTTGTATGCAGATGACTTGGTGATATTTTCTGAGTCTGTTGATGGTTTACAGCAAATGCTGGACTGCTTATATGAATATTCAAACCAATGGGGTATGGAAGTTAACTTAGAAAAGTCAAAAGTAATGATTTTTAGAAATGCTGGAAAAATTAAAAATGGGGAAAAGTGGTTTTATAACCATAAAGTTTTAGAAATAGTTGATAAATATCCCCTATTTGGGTTTCATTTTGCATTACAATAACAAGTTCACAGTTGCTGAAAAACATCTAGCAGATCAAGGAAAAAAAGCAACGTTTTTTTGCAGTGTGTTCCAATACTAAATCTTGATACTTAAATACTGAAACTTTGATATCATTGTTCGACTGTTTATATCACTACTATTATCTGTTATACCTCTGAAGTTTGGAGTTTCCACAAAGGGAACACAATAGAAAAGCTTCACCTCAATTTTTGTAAAAGATTACTAGGTGTAAAAACGATCCACTAATAATTCCCTGATATATGCTGAACTTGGTCGTGTACCATTACGAGTCAATAGAATATTCAGTATGATAAGTATTGGTACAAAATTTTAAATACTGATAATTGCATTATTAAAAATTGTTACTTACATCTATATGATTGTGTTGAGGTTCAAAATGAAAACAAATTGGGCTTATTATGTCAAATATGAACTGACTAGGTTGGTTTTGGAGAGTTATGGCTAAATCAACATATTGATTCTAAACACTTACCTGTCATTAAGCAAATACTGCTAGATCAAGCACAACAGGTAATTAGAGGTCAGATCCAAGACTCTCCAAAATGTTTTTATTATAGATATTTCATTGATGGTAACATATATGGTTTGCAATACTACCTTAGTAAAATACCTTCCTGTACATTTTAGAAAAACATATTACTAAATACCGCCTATCAGCCCATAGTCTAGCCATTGAAACTGGCAGATATCACAATATTGATAAATCAGAAAGAAAATGTTTTAAATGTGCTGATGAAATTGAAGATGAATATCATTTTATATTGGTTCGTCCATTATATAACAATTTAAGAATTCACTTATTAAGCCATATTATTGGAAAAAGCCTTCTGTCTTTAAATTTATTCAGCTGCTTACTGTACATCATATTAAGCAAATGCGCAATTTAGGTAAATATTTATATCTTGCTGCAAATTTGAGAAATAGCTGTATTTAATAGGGTTTTTTATGCACTCTCCACAGCTCGTATAATATAATTATATCAATTTATGTACATCACCACTGTTTACCTGTATGTATATATCATTATTCTGTACTGATGAGCTTTCAGCTCAAAGTCAATAAAGAAATTGAAAAATTGAATTGAATGCTTAAACAATGAACAACACCTGCAGTTATGGGTGTAGGTAGCAAGATAAATCGTATTATTATTTGTATGTGTTCATACCTGCACTGCATCATACCGATCTGTCTAAGACAATAAATTCAGATCCCTATTTTATGTGATATTAATCAATAAAATAATTTTATTTATTCTGCTTGTTGTTTTAAATGCGTTCTGATCTGAACACATATTTTTATTACAGTCTAATGTTAATATCCCACATTCGAAAGACGGGACTAAAATTGTGTCCTGCTTTTCACAGGTAGGTAGGTAACTATGTTACGTGCTTATATACCACTTCCTCATTAATCGAGGTACCATTAGAGTAGATGTACAAATGTGTTAAGACCAAAATGTCCAAACTAACGTCCGTTAAGTATCATCCGTTTTTCGAACAATCATTCTCTGCTGTCGGCATGTTGACATACTAACAGAAGGCCGGATGCTACGTCACATGTCTGATGCGGGTCAAATCGACTGAGCAGTGGGGGTTTTCCCCCAAGCGTTTTACAAAAAGTCACTTTATTAATAACTGGGATGGTATTTTTGTTTTTTATTTTTAAAACTTTAATGTTTATGTATTTGTTTTATATACTGTGTATTAATAATGTGCCATGATTATGGACCTTTCCGGATGGTAGGTACTAGATTCACATCCCAGTAACGACTTCAACTTAACAACTAATCATTAACACCTATCCTTGGATACAGATAAATATATCAACCTCCACTGAGGGGATTCGAACCACAGACTCTCAGTACGCGAGAGTCCAACGCTCTACCAATTGAGCTAATAAGGAAATTACCACTACCTACTGCCAGTAGGAGCACTTTAGGAAAAATATCCGCGAGAGAGAGTGAGAGAGAGAGAACGAGACAGGCTCGTAGGAACATACTCGCCGCTAATACTCTTTACACATTAATGTTTGCCATTGTAACCAAAATCTGATATAGAGTTTGTACACACACACCGTCCCCCTACGGGCCTGAGAGAGAGAGAGAGAGAGAGAGAGAGAGAGAGAGAGAGAGAGAGAGAGAGAGAGAGAGAGAGAGAGAGAGAGAGAGAGAGAGAGAGAGAGAGAGATACTACCCACACACGTTCATTTAAAAATATCAGCAAAAATAAAGTAGATATGTACTCACACTGACCGATAACTAGCAGTGAACTTCACGAAACAACTGCAAGTGGTAAATGTTTTGTTGACGTGTAGAACTGCGACAACCAAACTGAAAACGCGACCCAATAGCTATTGAGATTCCGGCTGTACGAACATTAACGACTGAATTAATCGTCAGAAATCGGAAGTGTTCATAAACTAGGACGATGAAAAAATTAATTTGCGTGACTCTAGCGCCTTAGTTGCAAATCGAAAATGGTGAAATTATTTTTCCAAATATAGGTTATCAATTTGTAACCCTTTATCAGCCATCAACGGCATTTATATGTATATGCTATTATGTGCAATATTTTAAAGAACCGATTTATATCACTAACATAAATTTAAACCACCGTAAATAAAAGAATTGATTTATTAAAGTAATTATGATCGATCGGGGATTTTTTATACCAAGGGACATAACGTTTGAAATACTCGCCACTAATTTTAAGATTGTTTCTTTCACAGAATCTCAAACTGTCATACAAATTGCTATTATAAACAAGACTGATTGATGCCGAAAATAAAATAAATAAATTGCAAAAAAGATTTAATGAGCATAAATCATTTTAAGTCTAGATTTTACCCCACTTTTGACTAAATACAGCTGTAGGTCAAATGTTTCCAGTGTGACAGTTGTAAACCAAAAGTATAAATGTAATACATAAACATGACAATTTGGTACATCTACAATGTGAAAATGAAATACAGGTACGGTATGTACTTAAGATATACATTAAATAAAGATATTCCAATTTGTTCACATATGAATATTTATAGTTTACATTTATTTACCTATAATTACCAAATTAATTTTCACTGACAGCCCATAATGACACCATAGTAACGTCTCTTGATCTAGATGGTTTGTTAACCTCATAACAAAACAGCTTCAAAACGTGAAATGATACGTTAGTTAAAGGAGGGGACAATTAAGGCATTTGGTCTGGTATGCATATTCAACGATATATAATGCACATTATTGCTTAATATCAACAAGTATAATCGTATAGTTAATTAATAAAACGGTTAAATGTGACAGCTATTATATATAACGAGCGCAGTCATTTTGTACCATCCCAGTGAATATGCCCTCTGGCGAGCTGGTGGTTACGTAATACCTAGCGTGTCACGTCAGGAATTAGTCTTCGAAATGAAGAAACAAACCATACCTGAATTTTGCGAATGCATCGCAATGTTCTGTAATAACAGCCATCCCAGTAAGCCAGCAACAATTATATATTATTTTTCAATACAAAATAAACCACCATTGTCAAAGTGTTCAAATAACTATATTATGTTTTGTACATAAATTAATCCATGTACTGAAATAATAATCGGAGTGTTTTCTTGGTTAATTGGTTTTTTCTTTCCGTGGCCTGTACCTGTGGTTCCTGATTGGCAGGTGTATATTTAGACGGTCCCCAGACACTGTGTATAGACACACTAAAAAGACGTGCCTCTTTTGTTAAGATCACAGGGTATTGTGTGGTAACCGCACGGATAACCCTCAAATCGTAATGGGCATTATCAGCCACCCTGCTTTATTACTGTAAGTAATTATGTAAAACTCTCGATTAAGTAGACTTTCCCATCTAAAATCACAAAACTGACCAATTACGTCGTCCCAAAGAAAAGAAAAGTATCACTTGGGTATCGTGAGTGGTCGTTTTTGCTCGAACGTACCCTACCAATAGGCTTAATAATATGCTCTTTTTTTTTCTTTTGAATTTTTTTAAAAAGAAAAATACTATAACTCAATTTCGTTCTATTGATGCAAATTGAAATATATTTAGTTAAATAGTTTATTATACTATCAAGTCATTTATGTTGTTTTACAAGTCAGGTTGATGAAAGTGGAGCTGGATCAATTATGGATGATTCGTTGAGGTCTTGCGGTAAGATATCTGACCTATCTCTTTGGTTAAGTAGAGGTGAATCAAGCACGGACGATTCGTTGAGATCTGATGGTATGGCAGACATTGGTGGCGTGGGAGACCTCTGTGGAGTGACGGACCTCAGTGGCGTGGGAGACATTGGTGGCGTGACAGACATCGGTGACGTGGGAGACACCGGTGGTGTAAAAGAAAAGCTGCTATATCCATCTGTCAGCTGAAAACAAAATTGTATATATATTGTAACCGTCTTGTTTTTCGGGTTACCTTTGTTTGTAATAACTACTCTGGGGGGATGTAGTAGGGAGCAACTGGAGTCAGCCTAGTTATAAAATGAAGAGAGAATGAATCGAGCGTATATCGTCTTTATTGCGGAATCAGATGTGTGTGTGTCTACATTGCAATACATACGTTTTGACTAACAAATAGAAATATTACATTTGCCATGAAATGTAATAATAAATGCTTATTCATTGTAATAATAAGTAGTATGAATAAATAATAAGTAACATCTGTGTATATAAGGCATGTTACCATTTATACGTGCGTGTAATTAACGCATAAGGTGTGTAACCATTAACAAGTAACATCTGTGTATATAAGGCATGTTACCATTCATACGTGCGTGTAACTAACGCATAATGCGTGTATCCATTAACACATGTTATGTTCTAAGGTATGTGTTACAGCATAGAAATATATAAACATGAATGTGAGATTGACATAAATAATAATTGCATAAAAATAAACATTGTATGAAATATATAGTTAAAATGACATACCTAGTTATAAAATGAAGAGAGAATGAATCGAGCGTATATCGTCTTTATTGCGGAATCAGATGTGTGTGTCTGAAGCACATTTGCGTCTTTCTTAAATATAGCTCGATTCATATGTTTACGTAAACGTCTTATTTCTTGATTAAAGGTTATATTGCTAATGGCGACATACTGTCTATGTAATGTTTTGTGTGTGTGTCGCCTATCAGTATAAACCCTTCATTTTGTTTAATTAATGTATAGTTGATTGGCGTACCTAGCTGCCGTCTTTAAGTTTATCCCTGTTAATTTGTTTACTGTATTCATTGCTGATTGACGTTGCTGGCGTAATTAGCCGCCGGTTGTTAATTGATAAGCCTTACTCTGTTTATTGCCGCACTGTATTGTCAGCGTTACGTGTTTTTTTGCAGGTCTGCCTTGGGGTGGTAAATGACACTGATAGTATGCGGCATATAGCTTTTGTCCTCAAAAGCCAAAATAAGTTATTAATAATGAAAGAACATACTAGTATACATCTAAACATAAAGATGCATAATTACATACATACATACATACATACATACTATATTTATATACATTTCAATACTAACTAAATACATACATAAGTATTGCCCTATGTCACATGTCAACACTGTTCTAGGTAGTGAGGAGCTAGCCGTTTAATATGTATTGACCGAGGACTCTGGGTCAATAACTTAAAAAAAATCCATGATGGAGAAGTAAAATATAGGCTGTAAATGGCTGTTGGAAGAGATTACCTAGCTTCCTAGCTGTGAAGAAGGAAATGCGTATTTGTGATGGGAGTGCCCAGTATTCAGTTGCGAGATGGACAGGAGGAACAGGTTTGAAAGAATTCCATAATTCAGTCGTTGAACCGGTTTCACCGCGAGGACAGGAGATGTGCATATCATCAATAGCCAAATAAGCAGTCTCCCCATGGTAGAACCTATGACAGGATGAAACCAATGGAATACATCAGTGGGTGATCCAAAATTGAGATATGTTGTGGCCATCAACAATCCCAATTCGTACATTTATAACATAAGTAATTATGTTGTAGAAAACCCACTCACATAGTCACGAGTCTTAGACATGTCACGGACTAACACAGGAAGTCATAGTTTGATTTATGAAACATATTTGCGACCTCTTTTTCGTCTGCGTCCAGACTGTGTCCTGCGGATATGAAAGTCCTTCAAAAGGTCTGCTCGAAAATTTGTATGTGGTTCCCATGTAGGTGTAGGATAACCCATCCATTTGGTTAGGTAGTGTTGAACACCTTGAATACGTTTCATTCTCATGAGCCGCTCCACTGTATATGTTTGTGTTCCCGGTTGTGAAGTATCTGGTTGAATGGGAGACTGGGCAGCTGGATGACTGCGAGACTGGGTAGCTGGTTGAATGCGAGACTGGGTAGCTGGTTGAATGCGAGACTGGGTAGCTGGTTGATGGACTGTTGTATGATTCCTGGCATTCATGTTAGTGTCCGTAGTAGGCAGTGTGCGAGCTCTTTGTTGCAAAACACGTACATATTGTGACTGATGTAATTGTGCCGGCTGTTGTGGAGCTGGTGCTGTACTGCTGGCGTAGAGATCTAGTTGAGAGTCTCTATCTCTGGTAGTGTCGGTTGTTGACTTTTGCTGCGCTGTTGGTTGTGACATCTGTGTTTCCTGAGAGTGATGTGTTTGTGTCGACTCTTGTGGGGTGGATGGCATTCTAGCGTGAAAATGTTTGAGACGATTTGCATGTACCAGGGACGTGTGAGTCTTCTTGGACGCTGAGTGACAAAGCTTGTATGTATGATTAGGTCCTATTTGCGTGATGAAGTAAGGACCATCCCATTTTTGTGTCAGTTTTGGTGAGCGACCTATCATCTTGTCCTGTTTAAAAAGGAGTACTTGGTCACCAGTGGAAAACGTAGGCTGTTGTGCTTTGAGATCTTGGCGATCTTTGTTAACAGTTTGGCTTGTGGCCATATTGTCTTTTGCAATAGCCTTGACTACCTTGAGATTATCAATGTGTGTCGTGATATGCATTTTTGCGTCTTTGCCTAAGCTGGGTTTGGGAAGAAGTGAGGTATCAAAGGGTAGGTGCATTTCTTTTCCAAAGAGAAGGTAATGTGGAGAATATCCTGTTGACTGACATGGTGTATTTCGCATTGCCATCATGATACATGGAAGTAGGTCAGCCTAATTAGTCTGTTCTTTATTGACGTAAGATCTGAGAACTTGTTCAATGGTGCTGTTTCTTCGTTCACACATACCATTTGTTTGAGGATGATAGGAGGATGTATAATGATGCTTCACTTCAAACAGTTCACAAATTGCATTTACCGGGAGGGAGGTGAATTGACGCAGGTTTTGTGTGTTGCGTTTTGATTTTTGACACTCTTCACAGGAATGGATGTAGTTTTCTATGTCTTGGTACATACCTGGCCAGAAATACTTGTTAAGAATCGCTTGTCGAGTGGCATCTTTTCCAAAATGGCACCCTCCTGCTTTAGAATCATGATAGGCAAAGAGAAGATCTTTTCTGTCCTGTAGTGGAACTACCAGTTGTCGTACCATAGGTGGGCAGTTGTGTTTCTGTCCTCTATGTTTGGGTAGATAGAAGTGATACAAGATGCCATTTAGGACATCATATTCTTGTGCTCGCCCTTGAAGACCTTTTATCTGTGACTCTGTGTAGTTAGGTGGCATTTCATTCTTCTCTATGTAATCAATCACAGGTTTTAAATCAGGAGACTTGCGTTGTCTATCTGGAATGTTCTGTTCATTCAGATTTGTGTCTATTAGTACAACAAATGCATCCATTGGAACTGTTTCGTGATTGTAGTGGAATTCAACAGAAAGCTGAATTGGCTCCTCTGGGGGTGAATTCAATGTTTGAGTTTGCGTCGTAGGTATTTGTTGTAAATGTTATGGTGTATCAGTGTCAGTTGTACACACAGAGGCTTCTATTTCGTGTGATTCTGCTAGCTGGGCTGAAGTTGGTTCTTCAAGCTGAATTTTCCTTAGATCTAATGAAGGGATGTCATCTGTAACTGGCAGTGTCATTTGTTCTTTATACTGGATTCTAGATAAGGCATCGGCATTTTTGTTGGCGGTCCCTGCACGGTGAATAATATCGAAATCATACTCCTGTAGCATGAGTGACCATCTGGCTAGACGTCCCGAATCTGGTTTTATATCTTTTAGCCATGTCAGTGCTTTGTGATGAGTGAAAACTTGGAACTTCTGTGATGTAAGATATACTCTATAGGTTCTGATGCCTTCTAGTACAGCAAGACATTCTAGTTGTGTGGTTCCTCATTTCTTTTCGCATGGATGAAGAGATCGACCTCCATAGCAAATAACATGTTCTCTTCCAGTGGAATCTAGCTGACTCAAAATATACCCAAGAGCAGTCCCGGAGACATCTGTTGTGAGTATGAATGGCTGGTGTGGGTCTGGGTATGCAAGAATAGGTGCAGATGTTAAGGATCTTTTTAGCTGTAGGAAGGCTTCCTGACATTTGTCTGTCCACTGGAATGGAACATCTTTTTGTAACAGATAGTTGATAGGAGTGGCAATCTTTGCAAAGTTGTGAACAAATTTGCGATAGTAGCTGCATATTCCTAAGAAATGTCTGACATCATGGACTGTCTTTGGAGTAGGAATGTTTACCACTGTATCAATTTTGGTATTGTCCACCTCGATTCCCTTTTTGCTAAACAGATGTCCGAGATACGTTACCTTTTTCGCAGCAAACCGACATTTACTAGGTTTAAGTGTGAGTCCAGCTTCCTTTATCTTTTGAAAGATGCATTCCAAATGTTGGAGATGTTCTGTAAAGTTTTTGGAGAAAACAATGATGTCATCAACGTAAATCAAGATGTATTTCCAGTTCATTTCTTTGAGGGCGGTTGAAATTGTTTGCTGGAAGGCCATCGGAGCATTCTTCAATCCAAAGGGTAGCCGATTCCATTCAAAAATACCATCTGGAGTTATGAATGCTGACCGATCTTTGGTGGCTGGATCAAGAGGTATTTGCCAGAATCCGCTTGCACAGTCAAGGACACTAAATATTTGAGCATGTGATTCACCAACTGAGTCAATGACATCTTCAAATCGGGGTAATGGAAAGAAAATGGGCTTTGTAACGGCATTGAGCTTCCTGTAGTCAACAGCAAAGCGATAGGTACCATCATGTTTCTTTACCATGACTACTGGAAAATGCCATTCAGAGGAAGTCGGCTGAATTATACCTGCATCCAGCATCTGGCGGACTTGAGTAGAACATTCTTTCCTAACCTGTACATTTTGTCTGTAAAATGGAAGACGAATGGGCCTAGCATTACCTGTGTCGATTTTGTGGTGATGTATGTCGGTTTTCCCCAGTTCAGACCAGTCCTTGGCAAATGCTGTACGGTGTCGTGATAAAAAGTGTTGGAGCTCCTCTTTTTGTGACAGGGTGATATCAGAATCGGTAAGGTCAAAGGAAAGGTCAGTTGATGGTGCTGTGTTTTCTGATGTTGAAACAGAGTGAACATGTTGGTGAGTTGATGTGGAATTTGTTGTTTCTGATAGGGTGTGAAAAAGAATTAGCATGTACAACTGATGCAGTTGCAACTACGCTTCTGGTACCAAGCTGAATGGGTAGGTTAGTAGGATTTAATATTCGTATACAAATACGCTTTTTCGCTGTGTTGACCAAGCATTTTGCACCTTGTAGTTGTTTGCCGTGTAGGCTAGGAGTAGGTTCTAGGAGAACTGTTTGGTTTTTACCACATCGGGATATACGTACAGGTATGTCTGCTTGTGTTAGCGCTGGAATAACGATTGGTTTTACTAGTCTAGCATAGCCTGCATTTGTCTCAGCTAGACAAACAGAAATGAGACCATCATGAATGTAAAGTGTCCGTGCGGCCAAGTCGATTGTAGCACTGTTGTGTGTAAGGAAGTCTATGCCAAGAATGAGAGCGTGTTGCAGAGAAGAAAAGACATGAAATTTTTGTGCTATTGAAATGTTGCCAATCCGAATTGTGAGAGTGATTGAGCCTAATACTGGATGTTTTTCTCCCCCTACCCCTATAATCACTGGGATGTTTGATTTGGACAAGGAAGACTGTGCGTGTAGCCTTTGAATAAACTGTTGGCTTACACAACTAATTGAAGCACCTGTGTCAACTAAAGCATTGGTTTTTAGTTGTTTCACTTTAACTTGTATTGTGTTTCTTGTTAACGGAGCTACCATTGAAACATGTACTGGTTTGTGCCTGACACCAGATTGTCTCTGATTATCAGGCGCAATTTCCTATCTACCTTGTCTGTAATAACGTTTTATACATACGGACTCATGATGACCAACGTTGGAACAATATTTACAAACTGTATTGATATGTGGACAAACATTACGACTAGGGCAATACTCACCACATCCTGGACAGCGGTTTTTCAGATGAGCTGGTACAGCAGAACGGTTGTTTCAAGATGGCTGGTGTCGTGGACCTGCTCTCTGTCCATTGTTGTATCGGCGTTGTTGTTGGTATGGCGTCTGATGTTGTTGTTGGCATGGCACCTGGTATACTGGCTGATGTTGTTGTTGACATGGCGCCTGGTATACTGGCTGATGTTGTTGTTGACATGGCGTCTGGTATACAGGCTGATGTTGTTTATTTGCACCAGGATTTGTCGCCTGGAGCGTTTCTGCCTCGTGTTTGATCTGATTAACCTCCGCTTTGTTTCCCGTTAACATAGCCTCTACTACCGTCGATAGGTGCCCAAGCTTTTCTGCCAAATCGACAGAGTTTGCTTGAAAAAGCGTGGGGCTAGATTGTTCTACCATATGAGCATTATGTCGCACTTCTTCTAGTGTTTGGGGTTCTTTAAGGTGGACCCACTGTCTCATTGGCTGCTTTAGTCCATTCACCGCAATGGCTACCACCACTTCCTTAGGCAGATTTCTATTTTGTGTGGCCGTTTGCACTCTTGTCAAGAACTCCTCCACAGTCTCCAATGCGTTCTGAGACATACTGAGGAGTCCCAATTGAAAAACCGAACTCTTTTTAAAACGTTTCTCGAAGGTGTGCCAGGTGTTTTTTAACGTCATCGGTGAGATCTTGGTGCCACACCTTTGCTGAGCCTTCTAAATAGAACGGCAGTAGCAGGCACGCGCGTTCATTAGTATATGCATTTAGCGCTGTTAAGCCTCTAAAGTCATTCCACCAAGTTGTGGGATCTTGGCTACCTGAAATTTTTTCGAGTTTAACATGCGCCATCGTGTCAGAACCTCCTTGTGTTGTTGGTATCGCAGGAAGCGATGACAAATTGTGTGTTGTAGTTGTGGATGACGACGGAAGTGTCTGAGTGTTGGTCGCAACCGTTGTTGATAATGATGATGGCTGTGTAATTATTTCCGGATATAGCGTTGTTGTTGTTGCTGGTGGTGATGTTGTTGTTGATGTGTCTGTATGATTCTGTCGAAGCTTCTCTCTGTAGTTTATTGGGCTGGCTCCGTTCATTGGTCGGGATCGGAACATCTCCACCACTTGTAACCGTCTTGTTTTTCGGGTTACCTTTGTTTGTAATAACTACTCTGGGGGATGTAGTAGGGAGCAACTGGAGTCAGCCTAGTTATAAAATGAAGAGAGAATGAATCGAGCGTATATCGTCTTTATTGCGGAATCAGATGTGTGTGTCTACATTGCAATACATACGTTTTGACTAACAAATAGAAATATTACATTTGCCATGAAATGTAATAATAAATGCTTATTCATTGTAATAATAAGTAGTATGAATAGATAATAAGTAACATCTGTGTATATAAGGCATGTTACCATTTATACGTGCGTGTAATTAACGCATAAGGTGTGTAACCATTAACAAGTAACATCTGTGTATATAAGGCATGTTACCATTCATACGTGCGTGTAACTAACGCATAATGCGTGTATCCATTAACACATGTTATGTTCTAAGGTATGTGTTACAGCATAGAAATATATAAACATGAATGTGAGATTGACATAAATAATAATTGCATAAAAATAGCGAAATATATAGTTAAAATGACTTACCTAGTTATAAAATGAAGAGAGAATGAATCGAGCGTATATCGTCTTTATTGCGGAATCAGATGTGTGTGTCTGAAGCACATTTGCGTCTTTCTTAAATATAGCTCGATTCATATGGTTACGTAAACGTCTTATTTCTTGATTAAAGGTTATATTGCTAATGGCGACATACTGTCTATGTAATGTTTTGTGTGTGTGTCGCCTATCAGTATAAACCCTTCATTTTGTTTAATTAATGTATAGTTGATTGGCGTACCTAGCTGCCGTCTTTAAGTTTATCCCTGTTAATTTGTTTACTGTATTCATTGCTGATTGACGTTGCTGGCGTAATTAGCCGCCGGTTGTTAATTGATAAGCCTTACTCTGTTTATTGCCGCACTGTATTGTCAGCGTTACGTGTTTTGTGCAGGTCTGCCTTGGGGTGGTAAATGACACTGTGATAGTATGTTTGGTCGGATGCTGTACTTTTTAACCTCTGTATACAAATTATTATTTTTCGTACGTACGAAATTATTTCAAGACAAGATCCAGTTTGGGCTTATTTTAATATTAAGACGACCAGAAACACATAGAATATACAGACACTGATATTCTGAACAAGAAAATATATTTCATATGTAAGTTTTTTCTTGGAAAAATCTTATTAGTGGGAAACATCTAACAATGCAGCAAACTCAGGACTGTCCCTTTAATAATACGCTGTGGGCAAATCCACGAAAAGGTCAACTTCCTACATAATTTAGGAATTTTGGTTTATACTTCAATAATCGGTACCGTATAAAAATTATGACATTGAGATTTAATAATCTATAAAGCTTTTAAAAAATACATATTTCATTGTTAAATTTTGTAAATATGGGGTACCCCATATAAAAGGTAACAAAAAGAAAGTGTCATCAAATAAAATAAGTCATTAAAGATGTCATAACTTATATCACCCATAAATTTTTACGCATTTATTTCTATATGTTGACATCATGTTTGTGTTAGTCGTGGGTCGCAACTTTTGACGTTACGTCTATATATTAAATACAATTTGAAACTTGCCCATGTATTCATTTTAGGTCATTCACACTGGGAAGTAAAGTAATAACATATGCGAACTTAACAAAATCAATGCAACATTATATCAGAATATGGCTAATTTTAACTTTATTAACAATTTAATATACTTTTTATTTAGGTACACATAAAAACAAACCCAAACACCAGCACATTTATATCAGTTCTATCAAACTATTACAGTAATTTTTACTCCACACAATCGATTATGGATTATAATAGATAATTGAAACATCACTAGGTAATAGTAAATAATAATTTAGTTATACATTTTTAAAGTGTATGAAAATAGGTCGACTCACCATAGAATGATCAGATTGTGACTGACAAGTATCGCATGTCCACTGTATGTCTATATTTTCTCTCACAGCTTGACGGTACATTTGTCGCGAGATTCCTCTATTACACGTACGGTGTTGCCACACATAACAATTATTACATTGGGTAACTTCTTGTCGTGGACGCACAGTATGATGACATGATAAGTATGGATATGGCATGTGCTATGTTTACTGGTATTCATCTATCTACCTACATACAGGTATCGTATATATCTATATTGCCTATGGTGTATATGGCCATGCTTGGTGTCTACCTTGTTCTATACTCAACTGGTGTACTGAACAACGGAATGAGGCAAGTGTGTAACAAAAGGATACCAACTACTTTTAATGTCAAACCATAATTATAGGTTTTTAATTTAATGTGTCATTGTGACTGACATGACCGTTATAACACTGCCAGTAAAATACTGACTATCTGTTTGGACATCATAGGTTATTCCCGTGGACCCTCCATATGTATATATATATTATTATTAAGGGGCCGTCCATAATTTTTAGCATTTTCATGTGTACAAAGAGTACACTTTTGACCACCCCCTCCCCCCTCCTAAAAGTGTACATCCCCAAATGAAAAATGATGATCGACATTTTTCATTTTCAAAAAAAGTGTACGCTGGCCCCTTAACCCTCTCCCCTTCACCCCCCCCCCCCCCCCCCCCCCCCCGCGTACGGTTTGTACGCTCGTGAATATTTGCTTGTTTATTACTTTAAGATATCAATTCTGTGACGTGTACATTTTAATTTTTTCAAAAACGTGCATGCCTGCGCGCGTACTTGAATGTTGTGAGGTTTTACAAATTGAGTGTTAGCCTAATATCAAGTACGTGCTCGCAGGCACAACTTTGACGTTGACCCGAACAATGCAGCATTGAATAAACAAAACAAAGGGCAATAACTTCAAGCTCATTCACACTGTGGATTCAATCTAAGGGAAATGACTCATGCGTGTATATATTCATCGTCGGTACGACATCTTCAAGACTTGCAGGCGACGTGGACTTTTTGTTTTCGCGAATGTTCCTGTCAGACCGATAATGGTTTTGATTCCGTCATTCGTGGTCACACATGCAACTCTGCCAGTCTGACATAGACTTTGTATAGCACGATTTACCGTCTTCTAAAACTAGCCAACATTCCTGTCAGTGTCACTGTAAGTTTAACTTGTCCGAAGTGAGTGTCACCCCAGCACTTGGACACACGATGAGTGTTTTTGGTGTGTTGTTGGTGGTTGCGTGTGTGACGTCGTGCACGATGGGGGAGATGTTCACGGCCATGGCCGAGCTGCAGGCGGCGCTGTATGCAGAACATGACGTCGCCGGCGCCATCAAAATGTACATAAAGAGTGAGGAAGCCAGACTAAACAAACTGAAGAGGTAAACACGGTCTACATTGCACTACGGGGCGGGACGTAACGTTGGTATTGTTTAACGACATCACTAGAGCACTACGGGGCGGGACGTAATGTTGGTTTTGTTTAACGACACCACTAGAGCACTACGTCACTAGAACACTACGGGGCGGGACGTAACGTTGGTTTTGTTTAACGACGCCACTAGAGCACTACGGGGCGGGACGTAACACCACTAGAACACTACGGGGCGGGACGTAACGTTGGTATTGTTTAACGACGCCACTAGAGCACAACGGGGCGGGACGTAACGTTGGTTTTGTTTAACGACACCACTAGAACACTACGGGGCGGGACGTAACGTTGGTTTTGTTTAACGACACCACTAGAACACTACGGGGCGGGACGTAACACCACTAGAACACTACGGGGCGGGACGTAACGTTGGTTTTGTTTAACGACACCACTAGAACACTACGGGGCGGGACGTAACACCACTAGAACACTACGGGGCGGGACGAAACACCACTAGAGCACTACGGGGCGGGACGTAACGTTGGTTTTGTTTAACGACGCCACTAGAGCACTACGGGGCAGGACGTAATGTTGGTTTTGTTTAACGACGCCACTAGAGCACTATGGGGCGGACGTAACGTTGGTTTTGTTTAACGACACCACTAGAACACTACGGGGCGGGACGTAACGTTGGTTTTGTTTAACGACACCACTAGAACACTACGGGGCGGGACGTAATGTTGGTTTTGTTTAACGACACCACTAGAACACTACGGGGCGGGACGTAACACCACTAGAACACTACGGGGCGGGACGTAACGTTGGTTTTGTTTAACGACACCACTAGAACACTACGGGGTGGGACGTAACACCACTAGAACACTACGGGGCGGGACGTAACACCACTAGAGCACTACGGGGCGGGACGTAATGTTGGTTTTGTTCAACGACGCCACTAGAGCACTACGGGGCGGGATGTAACGTTGGTTTTGTTTAACGACGCCACTAGAGCACTACGGGGCGGGACGTAACATTGGTTTTGTTTAACGACACCACTAGAACACTACGGGGCGGGACGTAACACCACTAGAACACTACGGGGCGGGACGTAACGTTGGTTTTGTTTAACGACACCACTAGAACACTACGGGGCGGGACGTAACACCACTAGAACACTACAGGGCGGGACGTAACACCACTAGAGCACTACGGGGCGGGACGTAACGTTGGTTTTGTTCAACGACGCCACTAGAGCACTACGGGGCAGGACGTAACGTTGGTTTTGTTTAACGACGCCACTAGAACACTACGGGGCAGGACGTAACGTTGGTTTTGTTTAACGACGCCACTAGAGCACTACGGGGCAGGACGTAACGTTCGTTTTGTTCAACGACGCCACTAGAACACTACGGGGCGGGACGTAACGTTGGTTTTGTTTAACGACACCACTAGAACACTACGGGGCGGGACGTAACACCACTAGAACACTACGGGGCGGGACGAAACACCACTAGAGCACTACGGGGCGGGACGTAACGTTGGTTTTGTTTAACGACGCCACTAGAGCACTACGGGGCAGGACGTAATGTTGGTTTTGTTTAACGACGCCACTAGAGCACTATGGGGCGGACGTAACGTTGGTTTTGTTTAACGACACCACTAGAACACTACGGGGCGGGACGTAACGTTGGTTTTGTTTAACGACACCACTAGAACACTACGGGGCGGGACGTAATGTTGGTTTTGTTTAACGACACCACTAGAACACTACGGGGCGGGACGTAACACCACTAGAACACTACGGGGCGGGACGTAACGTTGGTTTTGTTTAACGACACCACTAGAACACTACGGGGCGGGACGTAACACCACTAGAACACTACGGGGCGGGACGTAACACCACTAGAGCACTACGGGGCGGGACGTACGGGGCAGGACGTAATGTTGGTTTTGTTCAACGACGCCACTAGAGCACTACGGGGCGGGATGTAACGTTGGTTTTGTTTAACGACGCCACTAGAGCACTACGGGGCGGGACGTAACGTTGGTTTTGTTTAACGACACCACTAGAACACTACGGGGCGGGACGTAACACCACTAGAACACTACGGGGCGGGACGTAACGTTGGTTTTGTTTAACGACACCACTAGAACACTACGGGGCGGGACGTAACACCACTAGAACACTACAGGGCGGGACGTAACACCACTAGAGCACTACGGGGCGGGACGTAACGTTGGTTTTGTTTAACGACGCCACTAGAGCACTACGGGGCAGGACGTAACGTTGGTTTTGTTTAACGACGCCACTAGAACACTACGGGGCAGGACGTAACGTTGGTTTTGTTTAACGACGCCACTAGAGCACTACGGGGCAGGACGTAACGTTCGTTTTGTTCAACGACGCCACTAGAACACTACGGGGCAGGACGTAACGCCACTAGAACACTACGGGGCGGGATGTAACGTTGGTTTTGTTGAACGACGCCACTAGAGCACTACGGGGCAGGACGTAACGCCACTAGAACACTACGGGGCGGGACGTAACGTTGGTTTTGTTAACGACGCCACTAGAACACTACGGGGCGGGACGTAACGTTGGTTTTGTTAACGACGTCACTAGAACACTACGGGGCGGGACGTAACGTTGGTTTTGTTTAACGACGCCACTAGAACACTACGGGGCGGGACGTAACGTTGGTTTTGTTTAACGACGTCACTAGAACACTACGGGGCGGGACGTAACGTTGGTTTTGTTTAACGACGTCACTAGAACACTACGGGGCGGGACGTAACGTTGGTTTTGTTTAACGACACCACTAGAACACTACGGGGCGGGACGTAACACCACTAGAACACTACGGGGCGGGACGTAACGTTGGTTTTGTTTAACGACACCACTAGAACACTACGGGGCGGGACGTAACACCACTAGAACACTACGGGGCGGGACGTAACGTTGGTTTTGTTTAACGACACCACTAGAGCACTACGGGGCGCGACGTAACGTTGGTTTTGTTAACGACACCACTAGAGCACTACGGGGCACGACGTAACGTTGGTTTTGTTTAACGACACCACTAGAGCACTACGGGGCGGGACGTAACGTTGGTTTTGTTAACGACACCACTAGAGCACTATAGAACGGGACGTAACGTTGGTTTTCTTAACGACACCACTAGAGCACTACGGGGCGGGACGTAACGTTGCTTTTGTTTAACGACATCACTAGAACACTACGGGGCGGGACGTAACACCACTAGAACACTACGGGGCGGGACGTAACGTTGGTTTTGTTTAACGACACCACTAGAGCACTACGGGGCGCGACGTAACGTTGGTTTTGTTAACGACACCACTAGAGCACTACGGGGCGCGACGTAACGTTAGTTTTGTTTAACGACACCACTAGAGCACTACGGGGCGGAACGTAATGTTGGTTTTGTTTATCGACACCACTAGAGCACTACGGGGCGGGACGTAACGTTAGTTTTGTTTAACGACACCACTAGAGCACTACGGGGCGGGACGTAACACCACTAGAACACTACGGGGCGGGACGTAACGTTGGTTTTGTTTCACGACACCACTAGAACACTACAGGGCGGGACGTAACACCACTAGAACACTACGGGGCGGGACGTAACGTTGGTTTTGTTTAACGACACCACTAGAACACTACGGGGCGGGACGTAACACCACTAGAACACTACGGGGCGGGACGTAACGTTGGTTTTGTTTAACGACACCACTAGAACACTATGGGGTGGGACGTAACACCACTAGAACACTACGCGGCGGGACGTAACGTTGGTTTTGTTTAACGACGCCACTAGAACACTACGGGGCGGGAAGTAACGTTGGTTTTGTTTAACGACGCCACTAGAGCACTACGGGGCGGGACGTAACGTTGGTTTTGTTTAACGACGTTACTAGAACACTACGGGGCAGGACGTAACGTTGGTTTTGTTTAACGACGCCACTAGAACACTACGGGGCGGGACGTAACGTTGGTTTTGTTTAACGACGCCACTAGAACACTACGGGGCGGGACGTAACGTTGGTTTTGTTTAACGACTCCACTAGAGCACTACGGGGCGGGACGTAACGGTTTTGTTTAACGACATCACTAGAACACTACGGGGCGGGACGCAACGTTGGTTTTGTTTAACGACACCACTAGAACACTACGGGGCGGGACGTAACACCACTAGAACACTACGGGGCGGGACGTAACGTTGGTTTTGTTTAACGACACCACTAGAGCACTACGGGGCGCGACGTAACGTTGGTTTTGTTAACGACACCACTAGAGCACTACGGGGCGCGACGTAATGTTGGTTTTGTTTAACGACACCACTAGAGCACTACGGGGCAGGACGTAACGTTGGTTTTGTTAACGACACCACTAGAGCACTACAGAACGGGACGTAACGTTGGTTTTCTTAACGACACCACTAGAGCACTACGGGGCGGGACGTAACGTTGCTTTTGTTTAACGACATCACTAGAACACTACGGGGCGGGACGTAACGTTGGTTTTGTTTAACGACACCACTAGAACACTACGGGGCTGGACGTAACACCACTAGAACACTACGGGGCGGGACGTAACATTGGTTTTGTTTAACGACACCACTAGAGCACTACGGGGCGCGACGTAACGTTGGTTTTGTTAACGACACCACTAGAGCACTACGGGGCGTGACGTAACGTTAGTTTTGTTTAACGACACCACTAGAGCACTACGGGGCGGAACGTAATGTTGGTTTTGTTTATCGACACCACTAGAGCACTACGGGGCGGGACGTAACGTTAGTTTTGTTTAACGACACCACTAGAGCACTACAGGGCGGGACGTAACGTTGGTTTTGTTTAACGACACCACTAGAACACTACGGGGCGGGACGTAACGTTTTGTTTAACGACACCACTAGAACACTACGGGGCGGGACGTAACGTTGGTTTTGTTTAACGACACCACTAGAACACTACGTGGCGGGACATAATGTTGGTTTTGTTTAACGACACCACTAGAACACTACGGGGCGGGACGTAACGTTGGTTTTGTTTAACGACATCACTAGAACACTACGGGGCGGGACATAGACCAGTGGTAAAGCGCTGTCTTGATGCGCAGTCGGTCTGGGATCGATTCTCGTCGGTGGGGCCATTTGGCAATTTTTCGTTCCAGCCAATGCACAGCGACTGGTATATCAAAGGTCGTGGTATGTGTTATCCTGTCTGTGGGATGATGCATATAAAAGATCCCTTCCTGCTACTATAAAAATGTAGCGGGTTTCCTCTCTAGTCTACAGTTCAGTTCAGTTTACTACAGTACAGTGTACTACAGTAGTGAACTAGTCTACAACACAGTGTACTACAGTACAGTGTACTATAGTCTACAGTACAGTGTACTATAATATTCCGTACAGTGTACTCTACAGTACAGTGTACTCTAGTCTACAGTACAGTGTACTATGGTCTACAGTACAGTGTACTATGGTCTACGGTACAGTGTACTATAGTCTACAGTACAGTGTACTATAATATTCCGTACAGTGTACTCTACAGTACAGTGTACTCTAGTCTACAGTACAGTGTACTATGGTCTACGGTACAGTGTACTATGGTCTACAGTACAGTGTACTCTCATCTCAAGTACAGTGTACTATAGTCTACAGTACAGTGTACTCTGGTCTACAATACAGTGTGTTCTAGTCTACAGTACAGTGTACTATGGTCTACAGTACAGTGTACTCTCATCTACAGTAGTGTACTATAGTCTACCAGTGTCTGCGCTGAACTTTTTTTTTGAGTTGCCATCCGGGCAAGTGGTGACAGCACTTTCACTTGCCCGGATCTATTTTCACTTGCCTGAATAATATTTTCTAAAAAAACAACAATATTGCAACAGATTATAAGAGAAAACATTTATTTTGAGTATTTTCCTGCACTCAACCAACCCACTCTTTAAATAAATAATAGACATGCCACTGTGACTCCCCACTGTCACTGTCAATACATTTGTGGTATTTCCAACAAACAAAGATGCTTGCGTTCACCAAACGTTGAGCACTGGTATAACCAACACAACCCCTTCCTCCCCCACCCTATCTCAATGAAATAATAATAATTAAAAAAAAACCTAAAATATAATGTTCAGTGGATACGATCTATGACGTGTACACATAACCAGGGCTGAATCTTGTCGACATGAATTTGTGCCCAATTTTACATGCCACTTACCTTACACCTATTCTTATCTTGGGCATATGTTTATATGTAAAAGCAGACCTACATTTTTTCATGGTGCAAAGTAGGCTACATAGCTTTACTTTTATTTATTTATTAATTATTGATTTAAAAAAATTATTAAAAAATTGGTCGCCAGGCGGGCAACCTTACTGTGGGTTTTCAGTCGCCTGTCGTCGTTTTCAGTCGCCAGGGGCGATCGGGCGACCGTTAAGTTCGAACCCTGGTCTACAGTATGGTGTACTATAGTCTACAGTACAGTGTACTCTAGTCTACAGTACAGTGTACTCCAGTACAGTAATAGTGAGTGTCCAGTTTTATTTATGGGCTCTTCCACAGTTGTTGACATGGAAGGGGTAGAGGGTGTGTAAGAAAATGTAATTTTTGTTTTTATAACATTTTATTTTATGGTTGGTGAATAAATGTGTTTTTTTCTCTGCACCCCCACCTCCCCTCTCCATTTCACTGAGGTAAATACCCACAATAAATGTCAGCATAATAAGTGATGGGTTATAGTGTTTGTTTTTATGAAGTGTCCGCCCTTAGGGCCCCTACCCCTGAATGATCAGTTCTGTGACTGCTCTTATTTTTTTTGTTTTAATTTTACTCTGGTGGTGGTATGTTTATTTTCTTTTGACTGTAACTGTGTAAGTAATTCAATATTTTTGATGGTGACAGAAAGAAAGAAAAAAGGTTACGTTTGAATTGTTTATATATGTGTGTGTGTGCATGTGCGTGTGTGTGTGTGTGTGTGTGTGGGTGTGCGTGTGTGTGTGTGTGTGTGCGTGTGTGTGTGTGTGTGTGTGTGCATGTGTGTGTGTGTGCGTGTGTGTATGTGTGTGTGTGTGTGTGCATGTGCGTGTGTGTGTGTGTGTGTGCGTGTGTGTGCGTGTGCATGTGTGTGTACGTGTGCACGCGTGCGTGTATGTGTGTGTGTGTGTGTGTGCAGTGTGTGTGTGGTGTGTGTGTGGGTGGTGTGTGTGTGTGGTGTGTGTGTGCGGTGTGTGTGTGGTGTGTGTGTGTGTGGTGTGTGTGCACGTGTGTGTGTGTGTGTGTGCGGTGTGTGTGCGTGCGGGTGTGTGTGTGGTGTGTGTGCGTGTGTGTGTGTGTGTGCGCGTGTGTGTGTATGTGTGCGTGTACGTGCGTGCGTGTGTGTGCGCGTGCGCGCGCGTGTGTGTGTGTGCGTGTGTGTGTGTGTGCGTGTGTGTGTGTGCGTGTGTGTGTGTGTGTGCTCCCCTTTTGGCACCTTTCTATGCCACTGGTTTGTGGGTTTGATTGGAGTCTTGACTACAACAAGAATATTCATTGTTAGTGAGTTTTTTGGGGAGAGGGGGAGGGGAGGTTAATACTAACACTATTGTTTTATAACAGAAGTTGGGACTGGGTTTCCTTTAGAGAAAACAAAAGAGGTAATGTCACTGAAGGACTATTTACACAGTTAAAAACAAAATAACTCATTGTGAAAACTGAACTGTTTTTACAAAATACATCTTATCTTAAAATGGGAGGTTGAACTCCTTAACCCCTCCTTGGAACTCCGCCCTGGTCTTTGATTCCCACTGGTTGGAATGGTAAAATAATCCAGTCACATGATGTTCTGAAGACTAACCACTTCCTTCTTTTCCCCCATCCCCATCGGTGGGCCCATTGGGCCATTTCTCGCTCCAACCAGTGCACCATGACTGGTATATCAAAGACTGTGGTATGTGTTATCCTGTCTGTGGGATGGTGCATATAAAAGACCCCTTGCTGCTAATCGAAAAGAGTAGCCCATGAAGTGGCGACAGCGGGTTTCCTCTCTCAATATCTGTGTGGTCCTCAACCATATGTCCGATGCCATATGACCGTAAATTAAAATGTGTTGAGTGTGTAGTTAAATAACAATTTCCTTCCTTCCTTTCTTGTTTTCCCCAGAACTGCAGAAGAGCTTGAGTCCCACAGCAGCTATGCGTTGGAGAATCCCGATAGGAATATCGCCAATCCAGTTGATGCTTTTCTCTTTGTGAAGAAGTTCACACTCGACTGGGACCGAAATGTGGCCACCTTGTTTGAGAAGAACCGTACACAGCAAGGTATTATTTTACCTGTAATAGAAAATCTCAGTAATTGTGGACTGGTATTTTCCTTATTTACCTGTGTTGTGATAGGTCTTATTCACAAAGGATGTGATGTGGTTCATGTGGTGTGGATACAAACATTGAAATATGCTTTTTCCAATGAAAGTTTAAAAGTTTGTTTTGTTTATCCAAATTTCATAATTTATTAAGTAGAATCGAGTACTATCAGGCTCTTATTTAAATCTTTGTGTTTTTTCTCTAAATTTCAGATTTATTAAGTAGAATTATGCACTGTCATCAAACTGTATTTTTTCTCTAAATTTCAGATTTATTAAGTAGAATTGTGGACTGTCATCAAACTCTTTTTATTTTATCTCTAAATTTCAGATTTATTAAGTAGAATTGTGCACTGTCATCAAACTCTTTGTATTTTTTTTTTTATCTAACTTTCAGATCTAATAAACCGAATTGAGCTTCTTTAATCTTTTGGGGGGTTTTCTATCTGAATTTCAGAACTATTAAACCGAATTGAGTCGTATCGTCAGGCTCTGCCGACTGATGAAGATTTGCTGGGAGCTGTCTCAGCTCTGATGCGTCTCCAGGATACCTACAAGCTCGACACAGCTAGACTTGCTCAGGGTGATATCAACGGAATTCATTCAGCTGAGTTGTCAGGTAGAGTATGAGACAGATTTTCAATTTCATCATTCTTATTTATTCTTATTTGAAAAAGTGCAGATGAAAGACTGCTCGCTCCAACCAGTGCACCACGACTGGTACATCAAAGGCCATGGTATGTGCTATCTTGTCTGTGGCATGGTGCATATAAAGGATCCCTTGCTACTAATGAAAAAAATGTAGCGGGTTTCCTTTCTAAGACTATTTGTCAAAATTACCATAAGTTTGACATCCAATAGTCAGTGATTAATAAATCAATGACTTTGGGACATAGCTATAAATAAATTCATACATTTATTGTTTAAATGAAAACAATGAACAAAAATAGTGTGTATGTGTTAATTTATATAATGTTTATGTAAATGATAAACAATGCAATAACAAATACCGGTAAAGGATTGATATACAGAGGTCTATAAATGCAACATTTGTGGTTATAATATAACTCATCTGCCAGAATTTTCATTCACATTTGGTGTCCTGGTACATTTGTTACTACCTTTGCAGCCTAGCTTGCATGTATACAGAGACTATACTGACGTCTGCTTGCATGTGTACAGAGACTATACTGACGTCTGCTTGCATGTGTACAGAGACTATACTGACGTCTGCTTGCATGTGTACAGAGACTATACTGACGTCTGCTTGCATGTGTACAGAGACTATACTGACGTCTGCTTGCATGTGTACAGAGACTATACTGACGTCTGCTTGCATGTGTACAGAGACTATTCTAACATCTGCTTGAGCATGAGCTTGTTGTCGCACCTTTACGAAGTGAAAAAAGCAAAATCTAGGTATTTCTTTTCCGATGATGACGACATTATAAAGTTTTGTATTACTTGAAAGTTTTTTGTTTATCTCAGTTTCTCACAAACTGTAAGTCCTACATCAATGGAACTTGATTTGTAGTTACAGCTATGAATGTTCATCTCAAAACATGTTTTAAAACAATTGAAATTTATTAAACTGAAATGGAATTTGTTTTAAGGTGGGTTTTTTTTTTTTAAACATGCATTGAGATGAATATATATGGATGCAATTATTAGTAAGTAAGTGAATACATGTAATATAAAATAATTTGTTTTCTAATTATTTAGTAGACTGTATTGGGTTGTGTTTTGACATGATAAAATTATAACCTTACAACTCTCTCACTTTCAGTTGCATTGACAAAAATGACAACTATTAATAACTGGATTGATGTGTGGTTGTAAATATAGTGGAAGTAAGATCACGTGTATCTGCATCCTCTTTTAAAATAATATTTCTAGATTTTACTAAAGAATAAAAAGAGTTAAAAACCAGATAAAGGGAGGGTCAATATATTAGCAGGGTTACTTTGGTCAGATGCCGAAATGGTTCAGGTCACAGTATTTGATCTGCGATACCTCAAGCAGTTTCATAGGCATTTTGTAGTTGTGTGTGTTTGCATTGTAAATTCCACAAGGGTTTGCTGATTCCATGCTTGTTAAATGTTAAAAGTCTAGACTCAAGACTTGAATGCCATCTCACCCATACAAAAAGTACATACGGTAGTTAACCCTTTCACACCTCTGTTCAGTTTTTTATCCACTTTGGTGAGATTGTCTGGATAAAATTGATCTACAAGGTTGAAAGGGTTAAAGTGGACACCTTACTGAAGTCTTGAATCTGGACATCATAAGCATGTTCGCAGGATGATCAAGTGTTAACAGTATGATTTTCAGATTGGTCCTGTGAACTATGTTCAGAGTGTTAGCCTGATTCTCAGATTGGTCGTGTGAACTATGTTCAGAGTATTAACTACAAGATTCTCAGATTGGTCCTGTGAACTATGTTCAGTGTTAGCCTGATTCTCAGATTGGTCGTGTGAACTGTTCAGAGTGTTAGCCTGATTCTCAGATTGGTCGTGTGAACTATGTTCAGAGTGTTAACAGTATGATTCTCAGATTGGTCGTGTGAACTATGTTCAGAGTGTTAGCCTGATTCTCAGATTGGCCGTGTGAACTATGTTCAGAGTGTTAACAGCAAGATTCTCAGATTGGTCCTGTGAACTATGTTCAGTGTTAGCCTGAATCTCAGATTGGTCATGTGAACTATGTTCAGAGTGTGTTAACAGCATGATTCTCAGATTGGTCATGTGAACTATGTTCAGAGTGTGTTAACAGCATGATTCTCAGATTGGTCGTGTGAACTATGTTCAGAGTGTTAACAGCATGATTCTCAGATTGGTTCTGTGAACTATGTTCAGAGTTAACAGCATGATTCTCAGATTGGTCGTGTGAACTATGTTCAGAGCGTTAACAGCATGATTCTCAGATTGGTCATGTGAACTATGTCCAGAGTGTTGACAGCATGATTCTGAGATTGGTCGTGTGAACTGTTCAGAGTGTTAACAGCATGATTCTGAGATTGGTTGTGTGAACTATGTTCAGAATGTTAACAGCATGATTCTCAGATTGGTTGTGTGAACTATGTTCAGAGTGTTAACAGCATGATTCTGAGATTGGTCGTGTGAACTGTTCAGAGTGTTAACAGCATGATTCTCAGATTGGTCGTGTGAACTGTTCAGAGTGTTAACAGCTTGATTCTCAGATTGGTCATGTGAACTATGTTCAGAGTGTGTTAACAGCATGATTCTCAGATTGGTCGTGTGAACTATGTTCAGAGCGTTAACAGCATGATTCTCAGATTGGTCATGTGAACTATGTCCAGAGTGTTGACAGCATGATTCTGAGATTGGTCGTGTGAACTGTTCAGAGTGTTAACAGCATGATTCTGAGATTGGTTGTGTGAACTATGTTCAGAATGTTAACAGCATGATTCTCAGATTGGTTGTGTGAACTATGTTCAGAGTGTTAACAGCATGATTCTGAGATTGGTCGTGTGAACTGTTCAGAGTGTTAACAGCATGATTCTCAGATTGGTCGTGTGAACTGTTCAGAGTGTTAACAGCTTGATTCTCAGATTGGTCATGTGAACTATGTTCAGAGTGTGTTAACAGCATGATTCTCAGATTGGTCGTGTGAACTATGTTCAGAGTGTTAACAGCATGATTCTCAGATTGGTTCTGTGAACTATGTTCAGAGTTAACAGCATGATTCTCAGATTGGTCGTGTGAACTATGTTCAGAGCGTTAACAGCATGATTCTCAGATTGGTCATGTGAACTTTGTCCAGAGTGTTGACAGCATGATTCTGAGATTGGTCGTGTGAACTGTTCAGAGTGTTAACAGCATGATTCTGAGATTGGTTGTGTGAACTATGTTCAGAATGTTAACAGCATGATTCTCAGATTGGTTGTGTGAACTATGTTCAGAGTGTTAACAGCATGATTCTCAGATTGGTTGTGTGAACTATGTTCAGAGTGTTAACAGCATGATTCTGAGATTTGTCGTGTGAACTGTTCAGAGTGTTAACAGCATGATTCTCAGATTGGTCGTGTGAACTTTTCAGAGTGTTAACAGCTTGATTCTCAGATTGGTCATGTGAACTATGTTCAGAGTGTTAACAGCATGATTCTCAGATTGGTTGTTTGAACTATGTTCAGAGTGTTAACAGCATGATCTGAGATTGGTTTGTTTCCAGCTGATGCTTGCTTTGAGATTGGTCGTGTGAACTACGTCCACGAGGATTACGTCCACGCCGAGACGTGGATGAAGCAAGCATTACGCAGTCTGCCAGGAAATCCACTTTCAGTGTCCGGATTCAGAGCAGAGATACTCGATTATCTGTCATTCACAGTGTATAAGGTTCGTTCTGGCATCCATAATATATAAGACTTGTTCAAGGCATTTATAATGTATACAGTTCATTCAGGCGTTCACAATGTATAAGGCTTGTTCAAGGTGTTCACAATTTATAAGGCTCGTTCAAGGCATTCATAATTTATAAGTTTTGGTCGAGGCATTCACAATTTATAATGTTTGTTTAAAGCATTTCCAATTTATATGATTTGTTCAAGACATAAGGCTTGTTCATGGCATTCACAATTTTTTAACCTTGTTCATGGCATTTTCAAAGTATAAGGTTCATTCAGGGCATTTATTATGTATTTAAGGTTCCTTGGTGCATCCACAATGTATTTAAGGTTCATTGATGCATCCACAATGTATATAAGGTTCCTTGAGGCATCCACCATGTATTTAAGGTTCCTTGA